>NW_026871553.1:0-99434 GCF_028564815.1 Eubalaena glacialis | reverse complement strand
AATTAGAGACTGATGGCACAAGGCTTGTTTTCCCATTTTGAAAGCTCCAGTCATGCGGCCCCGAAGCTACCTGAAAAGCACTGTTGTTACCGTGCTTTTACTTACAGCCGGCATGGCACATAGAAGAAAATGAGTTTTCTCGAAAGAAACCTTGTGCTTCCAGTTCCTAGTTGAAAGCTCACCCTGCTCTGCTCTATACCTAAATTGAAAGTCAACGTGAGCCCAAGCTTCGAAGTAAGGCCCTGATTATCCTTGCAAAACGAGAGGCGTGCAGCAGCTCCATGAGGCCTTCATCGTTGTTCTGCTTTAGTTTCAAGATAGTAAGCTTTTAAACACTCCTAGGGGCCTTGCTTCAGCACCCGTTTCAGTACCAGAACACTGCGTAGAACCAGGAAGCTCTGCTCCTGCGTGTATGCTGCGTGTCAACCTAGAAATTAGAGACTGATGGCACAAGGCTTGTTTTCCCATTATGAAAGCTCCGTTGATGCGGCCCCGAAGCTACCTGAAAAGCACTGTTGTTACCGTGCTTTTACTTACAGCCGGCATGGTTCATAGAAGAAAATGAGTTTTCTCGAAAGAAACCTTGTGCTTCCAGTTCCTAGTTGGAAGCTCACCCTGCTCTGCTCTATACCAAACGTGAAAGTCAAGGTGAGCAGTAGCCTCGAAGTAAGGCCCTGATTATCCTGGCAAAACGGGAGGCGTGCAGCAGCTCCATGAGGCCTTCATCGCTGTTCTGCTTTAGTTTCACGGTAGTAAGCTTTCCAAGACTCCTAGGGACTTTGCTTAAGCAACCGTTTCGGTACCAGAACACTGCGTAGAGACAGTAAACTCTGGTCCTGCGTGTATGCTGCGTGTCAACCTAGAAATTGGAGACTGATGGCATAAGGCTTCTTTTCCCATTATGAAAGCTCCGTTCATGCGGCCTCGAAGCTACCTGAAAAGCATTGTTGTTGCCGGGGTTTTCCTCACTGCCGGCATGGTTCTGAGAAGAAAATGAGTTTTCTCCTAAAAAACCTTGGGTTTCCAGTTCCTTGTTGGAAGCTCACCCTGCTCTGCGCTATACCTAAAATTAAAGTCAACGTGAGCCCAAGCTTCGAAGTAAGGCCCTGATTATCCTTGCAAAACGAGAGGCGTGCAGCAGCTCCATGAGGCCTTCATCGCTGTTCTGCTTTAGTTTCAAGGTAGTAAGCTTTTCAACACTCCTAGGGGCCTTGCTTCAGCACCCGTTTCAGTCAGAACACTGCGTAGAACCAGGAAGCTCTGCTCCTGCGTGTATGCTGCGTGTCAACCTAGAAATTAGAGACTGATGGCACAAGGCTTCTTTTCCCATTTTGAAAGCTCCATTCATGCGGCCCCGAAGCTACCTGAAAAGCACTGTTGTTACCGTGCTTTTACTTACAGCCGGCATGGTTCATAGAAGAAAATGAGTTTTCTCGAAACAAACCTTGTGCTTCCAGTTCCTAGTTGAAAGCTCACCCTGCTCTGCTCTATACCTAAAGTGAAAGTCAACGTGAGCCCAAGCTTCGAAGTAAGGCCCTGATTATCCTTGCAAAACGAGAGGCGTGCAGGAGCTCCATGAGGCCTTCATCGTTGTTCTGCTTTAGTTTCAAGGTAATAAGCTTTTCAACACTCCTAGGGGCCTTGCTTCCGCACCCGTTTCTGTACCAGAACACTGCGTAGAACCAGGAAGCTCTGCTCCTGCGTGTATGCTGCGTGTCAACCTAGAAATTAGAGACCGATGGCACAAGGCTAGTTTTCCCATTATGAAAGCTCCGTTGATGCGGCCCCGAAGCTACCTGAAAAGCACTGTTGTTACCGTGCTTTTACTTACAGCCTGCATGGCTCATAGAAGAAAATGAGTTTTCTTCAAAGAAACCTTGTGCTTCCAGTTCCTAGTTGGAAGCTCACCCTGCTCTGCTCTATACCGAACGTGAAAGACAATGTGAGCACTAGCCTCGAAATAAGGCCCGGATTATCCTGGCAAAACGGGAGGCGGGCAGCAGCTCCATGAGACCTTCATCGCTGTTCTGCTTTAGTTTCACGGTAGTAAGCTTTCCAAGACTCCTAGGGACTTTGCTTAAGCAACCGTTTCGGTACCAGAACACTGCGGAGAGACAGTAAGCTCTGGTCCTGCGTGTATGCTGCGTGTCAACCTAGAAATTGGAGACTGATGGCATAAGGCTTCTTTTCCCATTATGAAAGCTCCGTTCATGCGGCCTCGAAGCTACCTGAAAAGCATTGTTGTTGCCGGGGTTTTCCTCACTGCCGGCATGGTTCTGAGAAGAAAATGAGTTTTCTCCTAAGAAACCTGGGGTTTCCAGTTCCTTGTTGGAAGCTCACCCTGCTCTGCGCTATACCTAAAGTGAAAGTCAACGTGAGCCCAAGCTTCGAAGTAAGGCCCTGATTATCCTTGCAAAACGAGAGGCGTGCAACAGCTCCATGAGGCCTTCATCGTTGTTCTGCTTTAGTTTCAAGGTAGTAAGCTTTTCAACACTCCTAGGGGCCTTGCTTCAGCACCCGTTTCAGTACCAGAACACTGCGTAGAACCAGGAAGCTCAGCTCCTGCGTGTATGCTGCGTGTCAACCTAGAAATTAGAGACTGATGGCACAAGGCTAGTTTTCCCATTATGAAAGATCCGTTGATGCGGCCCCGAAGCTACCTGAAAAGCACTGTTGTTACCGTGCTTTTACTTACAGCCGGCATGGTTCATAGAAGAAAATGAGTTTTCTCGAAAGAAACCTTGTGCTTCCAGTTCCTAGTTGGAAGCTCACCCTGCTCTGCTCTATACCAAACGTGAATGTCAATGTGAGCACTAGCCTCGAAGTAAGGCCCTGATTATGCTGGCAAAACGGGAGGCGTGCAGCAGCTCCATGAGGCCTTCATAGCTGTTCTGCTTTAGTTTCACGGTAGTAAGCTTTCCAAGACTCCTAGGGACTTTGCTTCAGCAACCGTTTCGGTACCAGAACACTGCGTAGAGACAGTAAGCTCTGGTCCTGCGTGTATGCTGCGTGTCAACCTAGAAATTGGAGACTGATGGCATAAGGCTTCTTTTCCCATTATGAAAGCTCCGTTCATGCGGCCTCGAAGCTACCTGAAAAGCATTGTTTTTGCCGGGGTTTTCCTCACTGCCGGCATGGTTCTGAGAAGAAAATGAGTTTTCTCCTAAGAAACCTTGGGTTTCCAGTTCCTTGTTGGAAGCTCACCCTGCTCTGCGCTATACCTAAAATGAAAGTCAACGTGAGCCCAAGCTTCGAAGTAAGGCCCTGATTATCCTTGCAAAACGAGAGGCGTGCAGCAGCTCCATGAGGCCTTCATCTCTGTTCTGCTTTAGTTTCAAGGTAGTAAGCTTTTCAACACTCCTAGGGGCCTTGCTTCAGCACCCGTTTCAGTCAGAACACTGCGTAGAACCAGGAAGCTCTGCTCCTGCGTGTATGCTGCGTGTCAACCTAGAAATTAGAGACTGATGGCACAAGGCTTGTTTTCCCATTTTGAAAGCTCCATTCATGCGGCCCCGAAGCTACCTGAAAAGCACTGTTGTTACCGTGCTTTTACTTACAGCCGGCATGGTTCATAGAAGAAAATGAGTTTTCTCGAAAGAAACCTTGTGCTTCCAGTTCCTAGTTGGCGGCTCACCCTGCTCTGCTCTATACCTAAAGTGAAAGTCAACGTGAGCCCAAGCTTCGAAGTAAGGCCCTGATTATCCTTGCAAAACGAGAGGCGTGCAGCAGCTCCATGAGGCCTTCATCGTTGTTCTGCTTTAGTTTCAAGGTAGTAAGCTTTTCAACACGCCTAGGGGCCTTGCTTCAGCACCCGTTTCAGTACCAGAACACTGCGTAGAAACAGGAAGCTCAGCTCCTGCGTGTATGCTGCGTGTCAACCTAGAAATTAGAGACTGATGGCACAAGGCTAGTTTTCCCATTATGAAAGATCCGTTGATGCGGCCCCGAAGCTACCTGAAAAGCACTGTTGTTACCGTGCTTTTACTTACAGCCGGCATGGTTCATAGAAGAAAATGAGTTTTCTCGAAAGAAACCTTGTGCTTCCAGTTCCTAGTTGGAAGCTCACCCTGCTCTGCTCTATACCAAACGTGAAAGTCAATGTGAGCACTAGCCTCGAAGTAAGGCCCTGATTATCCTGGCAAAACGGGAGGCGTGCAGCAGCTCCATGAGGCCTTCATCGCTGTTCTGCTTTAGTTTCACGGTAGTAAGCTTTCCAAGACTCCTAGGGACTTTGCTTAAGCAACCGTTTCGGTACCAGAACACTGCGTAGAGACAGTAAGCTCTGGTCCTGCGTGTATGCTGCGTGTCAACCTAGAAATTGGAGACTGATGGCATAAGGCTTCTTTTCCCATTATGAAAGCTCCGTTCATGCGGCCTCGAAGCTACCTGAAAAGCATTGTTGTTGCCGGGGTTTTCCTCACTGCCGGCATGGTTCTGAGAAGAAAATGAGTTTTCTCCTAAAAACCTTGGGTTTCCCGTTCCTTGTTGGAAGCTCACCCTGCTCTGCTCTGTACCTAAAGTGAAAGTCAACGTGAGCCCAAGCTTCGAAGTAAGGCCCTGATTGTCCTTGCAAAACGAGAGGCGTGCAGCAGCTCCATGAGGCCTTCATCGTTGTTCTGCTTTAGTTTCAAGGTAGTAAGCTTTTCAACACTCCTAGGGGCCTTGCTTTAGCACCCGTTTCAGTACCAGAACACTGCGTAGAACCAGGAAGCTCAGCTCCTGCGTGTATGCTGCGTGTCAACCTAGAAATTAGAGACTGATGGCACAAGGCTAGTTTTCCCATTATGAAAGATCCGTTGATGCGGCCCCGAGGCTACCTGAAAAGCACTGTTGTTACCGTGCTTTTACTTACAGCCGGCATGGTTCATAGAAGAAAATGAGTTTTCTCGAAAGAAACCTTGTGCTTCCAGTTCCTAGTTGGAAGCTCACCCTGCTCTGCTCTATACCAAACGTGAAAGTCAATGTGAGCACTAGCCTCGAAGTAAGGCCCTGATTATCCTGGCAAAACGGGAGGCGTGCAGCAGGTCCATGAGGCCTTCATCGCTGTTCTGCTTTAGTTTCAACGTAGTAAGCTTTTCAACACTCCTAGGGGCCTTGCTTCAGCACCCGTTTCAGTCAGAACACTGCGTAGAACCAGGAAGCTCTGCTCCTGCGTGTATGCTGCGTGTCAACCTAGAAATTAGAGACTGATGGCACAAGGCTAGTTTTCCCATTATGAAAGATCCGTTGATGCGGCCCCGAAGCTACCTGAAAAGCACTGTTGTTACCGTGCTTTTACTTACAGCCGGCATGGTTCATAGAAGAAAATGAGTTTTCTCCAAAGAAACCTTGTGCTTCCAGTTCCTAGTTGGAAGCTCACCCTGCTCTGCTCTATACCAAACGTGAAAGTCAATGTGAGCACTAGCCTCGAAGTAAGGCCCTGATTATCCTGGCAAAACGGGAGGCGTGCAGCAGCTCCATGAGGCCTTCATCGCTGTTCTGCTTTAGTTTCACGGTAGTAAGCTTTCCAAGACTCCTAGGGACTTTGCTTAAGCAACCGTTTCGGTACCAGAACACTGCGTAGAGACAGTAAGCTCTGGTCCTGCGTGTATGCTGCGTGTCAACCTAGAAATTGGAGACTGATGGCATAAGGCTTCTTTTCCCATTATGAAAGCTCCGTTCATGCGGCCTCGAAGCTACCTGAAAAGCATTGTTGTTGCCGGGGTTTTCCTCACTGCCGGCATGGTTCTGAGAAGAAAGTGAGTTTTCTCCTAAAAACCTTGGGTTTCCCGTTCCTTGTTGGAAGCTCACCCTGCTCTGCTCTGTACCTAAAGTGAAAGTCAACGTGAGCCCAAGCTTCGAAGTAAGGCCCTGATTGTCCTTGCAAAACGAGAGGCGTGCAGCAGCTCCATGAGGCCTTCATCGTTGTTCTGCTTTAGTTTCAAGGTAGTAAGCTTTTCAACACTCCTAGGGGCCTTGCTTCAGCACCCGTTTCAGTACCAGAACACTGCGTGGAACCAGGAAGCTCAGCTCCTGCGTGTATGCTGCGTGTCAACCTAGAAATTAGAGACTGATGGCAGAAGGCTAGTTTTCCCATTATGAAAGATCCGTTGATGCGGCCCCGAGGCTACCTGAAAAGCACTGTTGTTACCGTGCTTTTACTTACAGCCGGCATGGTTCATAGAAGAAAATGAGTTTTCTCGAAAGAAACCTTGTGCTTCCAGTTCCTAGTTGGAAGCTCACCCTGCTCTGCTCTATACCAAACGTGAAAGTCAATGTGAGCACTAGCCTCGAAGTAAGGCCCTGATTATCCTGGCAAAACGGGAGGCGTGCAGCAGGTCCATGAGGCCTTCATCGCTGTTCTGCTTTAGTTTCAACGTAGTAAGCTTTTCAACACTCCTAGGGGCCTTGCTTCAGCACCCGTTTCAGTCAGAACACTGCGTAGAACCAGGAAGCTCTGCTCCTGCGTGTATGCTGCGTGTCAACCTAGAAATTAGAGACTGATGGCACAAGGCTAGTTTTCCCATTATGAAAGATCCGTTGATGCGGCCCCGAAGCTACCTGAAAAGCACTGTTGTTACCGTGCTTTTACTTACAGCCGGCATGGTTCATAGAAGAAAATGAGTTTTCTCCAAAGAAACCTTGTGCTTCCAGTTCCTAGTTGGAAGCTCACCCTGCTCTGCTCTATACCAAACGTGAAAGTCAATGTGAGCACTAGCCTCGAAGTAAGGCCCTGATTATCCTGGCAAAACGGGAGGCGTGCAGCAGCTCCATGAGGCCTTCATCGCTGTTCTGCTTTAGTTTCACGGTAGTAAGCTTTCCAAGACTCCTAGGGACTTTGCTTAAGCAACCGTTTCGGTACCAGAACACTGCGTAGAGACAGTAAGCTCTGGTCCTGCGTGTATGCTGCGTGTCAACCTAGAAATTGGAGACTGATGGCATAAGGCTTCTTTTCCCATTATGAAAGCTCCGTTCATGCGGCCTCGAAGCTACCTGAAAAGCATTGTTGTTGCCGGGGTTTTCCTCACTGCCGGCATGGTTCTGAGAAGAAAATGAGTTTTCTCCTAAGAAACCTGGGGTTTCCAGTTCCTTGTTGGAAGCTCACCCTGCTCTGCGCTATACCTAAAGTGAAAGTCAACGTGAGCCCAAGCTTCGAAGTAAGGCCCTGATTATCCTTGCAAAACGAGAGGCGTGCAGCAGCTCCATGAGGCCTTCATCGCTGTTCTGCTTTAGTTTCAAGGTAGTAAGCTTTTCAACACTCCTAGGGGCCTTGCTTCAGCACCCGTTTCAGTCAGAACACTGCGTAGAACCAGGAAGCTCTGCTCCTGCGTGTATGCTGCGTGTCAACCTAGAAATTAGAGACTGATGGCACAAGGCTTGTTTTCCCATTTTGAAAGCTCCAGTCATGCGGCCCCGAAGCTACCTGAAAAGCACTGTTGTTACCGTGCTTTTACTTACAGCCGGCATGGCACATAGAAGAAAATGAGTTTTCTCGAAAGAAACCTTGTGCTTCCAGTTCCTAGTTGAAAGCTCACCCTGCTCTGCTCTATACCTAAATTGAAAGTCAACGTGAGCCCAAGCTTCGAAGTAAGGCCCTGATTATCCTTGCAAAACGAGAGGCGTGCAGCAGCTCCATGAGGCCTTCATCGTTGTTCTGCTTTAGTTTCAAGATAGTAAGCTTTTAAACACTCCTAGGGGCCTTGCTTCAGCACCCGTTTCAGTACCAGAACACTGCGTAGAACCAGGAAGCTCTGCTCCTGCGTGTATGCTGCGTGTCAACCTAGAAATTAGAGACTGATGGCACAAGGCTTGTTTTCCCATTATGAAAGCTCCGTTGATGCGGCCCCGAAGCTACCTGAAAAGCACTGTTGTTACCGTGCTTTTACTTACAGCCGGCATGGTTCATAGAAGAAAATGAGTTTTCTCGAAAGAAACCTTGTGCTTCCAGTTCCTAGTTGGAAGCTCACCCTGCTCTGCTCTATACCAAACGTGAAAGTCAAGGTGAGCAGTAGCCTCGAAGTAAGGCCCTGATTATCCTGGCAAAACGGGAGGCGTGCAGCAGCTCCATGAGGCCTTCATCGCTGTTCTGCTTTAGTTTCACGGTAGTAAGCTTTCCAAGACTCCTAGGGACTTTGCTTAAGCAACCGTTTCGGTACCAGAACACTGCGTAGAGACAGTAAACTCTGGTCCTGCGTGTATGCTGCGTGTCAACCTAGAAATTGGAGACTGATGGCATAAGGCTTCTTTTCCCATTATGAAAGCTCCGTTCATGCGGCCTCGAAGCTACCTGAAAAGCATTGTTGTTGCCGGGGTTTTCCTC
This sequence comes from Eubalaena glacialis, assembly GCF_028564815.1. Classification (NCBI taxonomy): domain Eukaryota; kingdom Metazoa; phylum Chordata; class Mammalia; order Artiodactyla; family Balaenidae; genus Eubalaena; species Eubalaena glacialis. The sequence continues at coordinate 91,135 of NW_026871553.1, read as the reverse complement.
ACTGCCGGCATGGTTCTGAGAAGAAAATGAGTTTTCTCCTAAAAAACCTTGGGTTTCCAGTTCCTTGTTGGAAGCTCACCCTGCTCTGCGCTATACCTAAAATTAAAGTCAACGTGAGCCCAAGCTTCGAAGTAAGGCCCTGATTATCCTTGCAAAACGAGAGGCGTGCAGCAGCTCCATGAGGCCTTCATCGCTGTTCTGCTTTAGTTTCAAGGTAGTAAGCTTTTCAACACTCCTAGGGGCCTTGCTTCAGCACCCGTTTCAGTCAGAACACTGCGTAGAACCAGGAAGCTCTGCTCCTGCGTGTATGCTGCGTGTCAACCTAGAAATTAGAGACTGATGGCACAAGGCTTCTTTTCCCATTTTGAAAGCTCCATTCATGCGGCCCCGAAGCTACCTGAAAAGCACTGTTGTTACCGTGCTTTTACTTACAGCCGGCATGGTTCATAGAAGAAAATGAGTTTTCTCGAAAGAAACCTTGTGCTTCCAGTTCCTAGTTGAAAGCTCACCCTGCTCTGCTCTATACCTAAAGTGAAAGTCAACGTGAGCCCAAGCTTCGAAGTAAGGCCCTGATTATCCTTGCAAAACGAGAGGCGTGCAGCAGCTCCATGAGGCCTTCATCGTTGTTCTGCTTTAGTTTCAAGGTAATAAGCTTTTCAACACTCCTAGGGGCCTTGCTTCCGCACCCGTTTCTGTACCAGAACACTGCGTAGAACCAGGAAGCTCTGCTCCTGCGTGTATGCTGCGTGTCAACCTAGAAATTAGAGACCGATGGCACAAGGCTAGTTTTCCCATTATGAAAGCTCCGTTGATGCGGCCCCGAAGCTACCTGAAAAGCACTGTTGTTACCGTGCTTTTACTTACAGCCTGCATGGCTCATAGAAGAAAATGAGTTTTCTTCAAAGAAACCTTGTGCTTCCAGTTCCTAGTTGGAAGCTCACCCTGCTCTGCTCTATACCGAACGTGAAAGACAATGTGAGCACTAGCCTCGAAATAAGGCCCGGATTATCCTGGCAAAACGGGAGGCGGGCAGCAGCTCCATGAGACCTTCATCGCTGTTCTGCTTTAGTTTCACGGTAGTAAGCTTTCCAAGACTCCTAGGGACTTTGCTTAAGCAACCGTTTCGGTACCAGAACACTGCGGAGAGACAGTAAGCTCTGGTCCTGCGTGTATGCTGCGTGTCAACCTAGAAATTGGAGACTGATGGCATAAGGCTTCTTTTCCCATTATGAAAGCTCCGTTCATGCGGCCTCGAAGCTACCTGAAAAGCATTGTTGTTGCCGGGGTTTTCCTCACTGCCGGCATGGTTCTGAGAAGAAAATGAGTTTTCTCCTAAGAAACCTGGGGTTTCCAGTTCCTTGTTGGAAGCTCACCCTGCTCTGCGCTATACCTAAAGTGAAAGTCAACGTGAGCCCAAGCTTCGAAGTAAGGCCCTGATTATCCTTGCAAAACGAGAGGCGTGCAACAGCTCCATGAGGCCTTCATCGTTGTTCTGCTTTAGTTTCAAGGTAGTAAGCTTTTCAACACTCCTAGGGGCCTTGCTTCAGCACCCGTTTCAGTACCAGAACACTGCGTAGAACCAGGAAGCTCAGCTCCTGCGTGTATGCTGCGTGTCAACCTAGAAATTAGAGACTGATGGCACAAGGCTAGTTTTCCCATTATGAAAGATCCGTTGATGCGGCCCCGAAGCTACCTGAAAAGCACTGTTGTTACCGTGCTTTTACTTACAGCCGGCATGGTTCATAGAAGAAAATGAGTTTTCTCGAAAGAAACCTTGTGCTTCCAGTTCCTAGTTGGAAGCTCACCCTGCTCTGCTCTATACCAAACGTGAATGTCAATGTGAGCACTAGCCTCGAAGTAAGGCCCTGATTATGCTGGCAAAACGGGAGGCGTGCAGCAGCTCCATGAGGCCTTCATCGCTGTTCTGCTTTAGTTTCACGGTAGTAAGCTTTCCAAGACTCCTAGGGACTTTGCTTCAGCAACCGTTTCGGTACCAGAACACTGCGTAGAGACAGTAAGCTCTGGTCCTGCGTGTATGCTGCGTGTCAACCTAGAAATTGGAGACTGATGGCATAAGGCTTCTTTTCCCATTATGAAAGCTCCGTTCATGCGGCCTCGAAGCTACCTGAAAAGCATTGTTTTTGCCGGGGTTTTCCTCACTGCCGGCATGGTTCTGAGAAGAAAATGAGTTTTCTCCTAAGAAACCTTGGGTTTCCAGTTCCTTGTTGGAAGCTCACCCTGCTCTGCGCTATACCTAAAATGAAAGTCAACGTGAGCCCAAGCTTCGAAGTAAGGCCCTGATTATCCTTGCAAAACGAGAGGCGTGCAGCAGCTCCATGAGGCCTTCATCTCTGTTCTGCTTTAGTTTCAAGGTAGTAAGCTTTTCAACACTCCTAGGGGCCTTGCTTCAGCACCCGTTTCAGTCAGAACACTGCGTAGAACCAGGAAGCTCTGCTCCTGCGTGTATGCTGCGTGTCAACCTAGAAATTAGAGACTGATGGCACAAGGCTTGTTTTCCCATTTTGAAAGCTCCATTCATGCGGCCCCGAAGCTACCTGAAAAGCACTGTTGTTACCGTGCTTTTACTTACAGCCGGCATGGTTCATAGAAGAAAATGAGTTTTCTCGAAAGAAACCTTGTGCTTCCAGTTCCTAGTTGGCGGCTCACCCTGCTCTGCTCTATACCTAAAGTGAAAGTCAACGTGAGCCCAAGCTTCGAAGTAAGGCCCTGATTATCCTTGCAAAACGAGAGGCGTGCAGCAGCTCCATGAGGCCTTCATCGTTGTTCTGCTTTAGTTTCAAGGTAGTAAGCTTTTCAACACGCCTAGGGGCCTTGCTTCAGCACCCGTTTCAGTACCAGAACACTGCGTAGAAACAGGAAGCTCAGCTCCTGCGTGTATGCTGCGTGTCAACCTAGAAATTAGAGACTGATGGCACAAGGCTAGTTTTCCCATTATGAAAGATCCGTTGATGCGGCCCCGAAGCTACCTGAAAAGCACTGTTGTTACCGTGCTTTTACTTACAGCCGGCATGGTTCATAGAAGAAAATGAGTTTTCTCGAAAGAAACCTTGTGCTTCCAGTTCCTAGTTGGAAGCTCACCCTGCTCTGCTCTATACCAAACGTGAAAGTCAATGTGAGCACTAGCCTCGAAGTAAGGCCCTGATTATCCTGGCAAAACGGGAGGCGTGCAGCAGCTCCATGAGGCCTTCATCGCTGTTCTGCTTTAGTTTCACGGTAGTAAGCTTTCCAAGACTCCTAGGGACTTTGCTTAAGCAACCGTTTCGGTACCAGAACACTGCGTAGAGACAGTAAGCTCTGGTCCTGCGTGTATGCTGCGTGTCAACCTAGAAATTGGAGACTGATGGCATAAGGCTTCTTTTCCCATTATGAAAGCTCCGTTCATGCGGCCTCGAAGCTACCTGAAAAGCATTGTTGTTGCCGGGGTTTTCCTCACTGCCGGCATGGTTCTGAGAAGAAAATGAGTTTTCTCCTAAAAACCTTGGGTTTCCCGTTCCTTGTTGGAAGCTCACCCTGCTCTGCTCTGTACCTAAAGTGAAAGTCAACGTGAGCCCAAGCTTCGAAGTAAGGCCCTGATTGTCCTTGCAAAACGAGAGGCGTGCAGCAGCTCCATGAGGCCTTCATCGTTGTTCTGCTTTAGTTTCAAGGTAGTAAGCTTTTCAACACTCCTAGGGGCCTTGCTTTAGCACCCGTTTCAGTACCAGAACACTGCGTAGAACCAGGAAGCTCAGCTCCTGCGTGTATGCTGCGTGTCAACCTAGAAATTAGAGACTGATGGCACAAGGCTAGTTTTCCCATTATGAAAGATCCGTTGATGCGGCCCCGAGGCTACCTGAAAAGCACTGTTGTTACCGTGCTTTTACTTACAGCCGGCATGGTTCATAGAAGAAAATGAGTTTTCTCGAAAGAAACCTTGTGCTTCCAGTTCCTAGTTGGAAGCTCACCCTGCTCTGCTCTATACCAAACGTGAAAGTCAATGTGAGCACTAGCCTCGAAGTAAGGCCCTGATTATCCTGGCAAAACGGGAGGCGTGCAGCAGGTCCATGAGGCCTTCATCGCTGTTCTGCTTTAGTTTCAACGTAGTAAGCTTTTCAACACTCCTAGGGGCCTTGCTTCAGCACCCGTTTCAGTCAGAACACTGCGTAGAACCAGGAAGCTCTGCTCCTGCGTGTATGCTGCGTGTCAACCTAGAAATTAGAGACTGATGGCACAAGGCTAGTTTTCCCATTATGAAAGATCCGTTGATGCGGCCCCGAAGCTACCTGAAAAGCACTGTTGTTACCGTGCTTTTACTTACAGCCGGCATGGTTCATAGAAGAAAATGAGTTTTCTCCAAAGAAACCTTGTGCTTCCAGTTCCTAGTTGGAAGCTCACCCTGCTCTGCTCTATACCAAACGTGAAAGTCAATGTGAGCACTAGCCTCGAAGTAAGGCCCTGATTATCCTGGCAAAACGGGAGGCGTGCAGCAGCTCCATGAGGCCTTCATCGCTGTTCTGCTTTAGTTTCACGGTAGTAAGCTTTCCAAGACTCCTAGGGACTTTGCTTAAGCAACCGTTTCGGTACCAGAACACTGCGTAGAGACAGTAAGCTCTGGTCCTGCGTGTATGCTGCGTGTCAACCTAGAAATTGGAGACTGATGGCATAAGGCTTCTTTTCCCATTATGAAAGCTCCGTTCATGCGGCCTCGAAGCTACCTGAAAAGCATTGTTGTTGCCGGGGTTTTCCTCACTGCCGGCATGGTTCTGAGAAGAAAGTGAGTTTTCTCCTAAAAACCTTGGGTTTCCCGTTCCTTGTTGGAAGCTCACCCTGCTCTGCTCTGTACCTAAAGTGAAAGTCAACGTGAGCCCAAGCTTCGAAGTAAGGCCCTGATTGTCCTTGCAAAACGAGAGGCGTGCAGCAGCTCCATGAGGCCTTCATCGTTGTTCTGCTTTAGTTTCAAGGTAGTAAGCTTTTCAACACTCCTAGGGGCCTTGCTTTAGCACCCGTTTCAGTACCAGAACACTGCGTAGAACCAGGAAGCTCAGCTCCTGCGTGTATGCTGCGTGTCAACCTAGAAATTAGAGACTGATGGCACAAGGCTAGTTTTCCCATTATGAAAGATCCGTTGATGCGGCCCCGAGGCTACCTGAAAAGCACTGTTGTTACCGTGCTTTTACTTACAGCCGGCATGGTTCATAGAAGAAAATGAGTTTTCTCGAAAGAAACCTTGTGCTTCCAGTTCCTAGTTGGAAGCTCACCCTGCTCTGCTCTATACCAAACGTGAAAGTCAATGTGAGCACTAGCCTCGAAGTAAGGCCCTGATTATCCTGGCAAAACGGGAGGCGTGCAGCAGGTCCATGAGGCCTTCATCGCTGTTCTGCTTTAGTTTCAACGTAGTAAGCTTTTCAACACTCCTAGGGGCCTTGCTTCAGCACCCGTTTCAGTCAGAACACTGCGTAGAACCAGGAAGCTCTGCTCCTGCGTGTATGCTGCGTGTCAACCTAGAAATTAGAGACTGATGGCACAAGGCTAGTTTTCCCATTATGAAAGATCCGTTGATGCGGCCCCGAAGCTACCTGAAAAGCACTGTTGTTACCGTGCTTTTACTTACAGCCGGCATGGTTCATAGAAGAAAATGAGTTTTCTCCAAAGAAACCTTGTGCTTCCAGTTCCTAGTTGGAAGCTCACCCTGCTCTGCTCTATACCAAACGTGAAAGTCAATGTGAGCACTAGCCTCGAAGTAAGGCCCTGATTATCCTGGCAAAACGGGAGGCGTGCAGCAGCTCCATGAGGCCTTCATCGCTGTTCTGCTTTAGTTTCACGGTAGTAAGCTTTCCAAGACTCCTAGGGACTTTGCTTAAGCAACCGTTTCGGTACCAGAACACTGCGTAGAGACAGTAAGCTCTGGTCCTGCGTGTATGCTGCGTGTCAACCTAGAAATTGGAGACTGATGGCATAAGGCTTCTTTTCCCATTATGAAAGCTCCGTTCATGCGGCCTCGAAGCTACCTGAAAAGCATTGTTGTTGCCGGGGTTTTCCTCACTGCCGGCATGGTTCTGAGAAGAAAGTGAGTTTTCTCCTAAAAACCTTGGGTTTCCCGTTCCTTGTTGGAAGCTCACCCTGCTCTGCTCTGTACCTAAAGTGAAAGTCAACGTGAGCCCAAGCTTCGAAGTAAGGCCCTGATTGTCCTTGCAAAACGAGAGGCGTGCAGCAGCTCCATGAGGCCTTCATCGTTGTTCTGCTTTAGTTTCAAGGTAGTAAGCTTTTCAACACTCCTAGGGGCCTTGCTTCAGCACCCGTTTCAGTACCAGAACACTGCGTGGAACCAGGAAGCTCAGCTCCTGCGTGTATGCTGCGTGTCAACCTAGAAATTAGAGACTGATGGCAGAAGGCTAGTTTTCCCATTATGAAAGATCCGTTGATGCGGCCCCGAGGCTACCTGAAAAGCACTGTTGTTACCGTGCTTTTACTTACAGCCGGCATGGTTCATAGAAGAAAATGAGTTTTCTCGAAAGAAACCTTGTGCTTCCAGTTCCTAGTTGGAAGCTCACCCTGCTCTGCTCTATACCAAACGTGAAAGTCAATGTGAGCACTAGCCTCGAAGTAAGGCCCTGATTATCCTGGCAAAACGGGAGGCGTGCAGCAGCTCCATGAGGCCTTCATCGCTGTTCTGCTTTAGTTTCAAGGTAGTAAGCTTTTCAACACTCCTAGGGGCCTTGCTTCAGCACCCGTTTCAGTCAGAACACTGCGTAGAACCAGGAAGCTCTGCTCCTGCGTGTATGCTGCGTGTCACCTAGAAATTAGAGACTGATGGCACAAGGCTTGTTTTCCCATTTTGAAAGCTCCATTCATGCGGCCCCAAAGCTACCTGAAAAGCACTGTTGTTACCGTGCTTTTACTTACAGCCGGCATGGCACATAGAAGAAAATGAGTTTTCTCGAAAGAAACATTGTGCTTCCAGTTCCTAGTTGAAAGCTCACCCTGCTCTGCTCTATACCTAAATTGAAAGTCAACGTGAGCCCAAGCTTCGAAGTAAGGCCCTGATTATCCTTGCAAAACGAGAGGCGTGCAGCAGCTCCATGAGGCCTTCATCGTTGTTCTGCTTTAGTTTCAAGATAGTAAGCTTTTCAACACACCTAGGGGCCTTGCTTCAGCACCCGTTTCAGTACCAGAACACTGCGTAGAACCAGGAAGCTCTGCTCCTGCGTGTATGCTGCGTGTCAACCTAGAAATTAGAGACTGATGGCACAAGGCTAGTTTTCCCATTATGAAAGCTCCGTTGATGCGGCCCCGAAGCTACCTGAAAAGCACTGTTGTTACCGTGCTTTTACTTACAGCCGGCATGGTTCATAGAATAAAATGAGTTTTTTCGAAAGAAACCTTGTGCTTCCAATTCCTAGTTGGACGCTCACCCTGCTCTGCTCTATACCAAACGTGAAAGTCAATGTGAGCACTAGCCTCGAAATAAGGCCCTGATTATCCTGGCAAAACGGGAGGCGTGCAGCAGCTCCATGAGGCCTTCATCGCTGTTCTGCTTTAGTTTCACGGTAGTAAGCTTTCCAAGACTCCTAGGGACTTTGCTTAAGCAACCGTTTCGGTACCAGAACACTGCGTAGAGACAGTAAACTCTGGTCCTGCGTGTATGCTGCGTGTCAACCTAGAAATTGGAGACTGATGGCATAAGGCTTCTTTTCCCATTATGAAAGCTCCGTTCATGCGGCCTCGAAGCTACCTGAAAAGCATTGTTGTTGCCGGGGTTTTCCTCACTGCCGGCATGGTTCTGAGAAGAAAATGAGTTTTCTCCTAAGAAACCTTGGGTTTCCAGTTCCTTGTTGGAAGCTCACCCTGCTCTGCGCTATACCTAAAATGAAAGTCAACGTGAGCCCAAGCTTCGAAGTAATGCCCTGATTATCCTTGCAAAACGAGAGGCGTGCAGCAGCTCCATGAGGCCTTCATCGCTGTTCTGCTTTAGTTTCAAGGTAGTAAGCTTTTCAACACTCCTAGGGGTCTTGCTTCAGCACCCGTTTCAGTCAGAACACTGCGTAGAACCAGGAAGCTCAGCTCCTGCGTGTATGCTGCGTGTCAACCTAGAAATTAGAGACTGATGGCACAAGGCTTGTTTTCCCATTTTGAAAGCTCCATTCATGCGGCCCCGAAGCTACCTGAAAAGCACTGTTGTTACCGTGCTTTTACTTACAGCCGGCATGGCACATAGAAGAAAATGAGTTTTCTCGAAAGAAACCTTGTGCTTCCAGTTCCTAGTTGAAAGCTCACCCTGCTCTGCTCTATACCTAAAGTGAAAGTCAACGTGAGCCCAAGATTCGAAGTAAGGCCCTGATTATCCTTGCAAAACGAGAGGCGTGCAGCAGCTCCATGAGGCCTTCATCGTTGTTCTGCTTTAGTTTCAAGGTAGTAAGCTTTTCAACACTCCTAGGGGCCTTGCTTCAGCACCCGTTTCAGTACCAGAACACTGCGTAGAACCAGGAAGCTCTGCTCCTGCGTGTATGCTGCGTGTCAACCTAGAAATTAGAGACTGATGGCACAAGGCTAGTTTTCCCATTATGAAAGCTCCGTTGATGCGGCCCCGAAGCTACCTGAAAAGCACTGTTGTTACCGTGCTTTTACTTACAGCCTGCATGGCTCATAGAAGAAAATGAGTTTTCTCGAAAGAAACCTTGTGCTTCCAGTTTCTAGTTGGAAGCTCACCCTGCTCTGCTCTATACCAAACGTGAAAGTCAATGTGAGCACTAGCCTCGAAGTAAGGCCCGGATTATCCTGGCAAAACGGGAGGCGTGCAGCAGCTCCATGAGGCCTTCATCGCTGTTCTGCTTTAGTTTCACGGTAGTAAGCTTTCCAAGACTCCTAGGGACTTGGCTTAAGCAACTGTTTCGGTACCAGAACACTGCGTAGAGACAGTAAGCTCTGGTCCTGCGTGTATGCTGCGTGTCAACCTAGAAATTGGAGACTGATGGCATAAGGCTTCTTTTCCCATTATGAAAGCTCCGTTCATGCGGCCTCGAAGCTACCTGAAAAGCATTGTTGTTGCCGGGGTTTTCCTCACTGCCGGCATGGTTCTGAGAAGAAAATGAGTTTTCTCCTGAGAAACCTTGGGTTTCCAGTTCCTTGTGGGAAGCTCACCCTGCTCTGCGCTATACCTAAAGTGAAAGTCAAGGTGAGCCCAAGCTTCGAAGTAAGGCCCTGATTATCCTTGCAAAACGAGAGGCGTGCAGCAGCTCCATGAGGCCTTCATCGTTGTTCTGCTTTAGTTTCAAGGTAGTAAGCTTTTCAACACTCCTAGGGGCCTTGCTTCCGCACCCGTTTCTGTACCAGAACACTGCGTAGAACCAGGAAGCTCTGCTCCTGCGTGTATGCTGCGTGTCAACCTAGAAATTAGAGACCGATGGCACAAGGCTAGTTTTCCCATTATGAAAGCTCCGTTGATGCGGCCCCGAAGCTACCTGAAAAGCAGTGTTGTTACCGTGCTTTTACTTACAGCCTGCATGGCTCATAGAAGAAAATGAGTTTTCTCGAAAGAAACCTTGTGCTTCCAGTTCCTAGTTGGAAGCTCACCCTGCTCTGCTCTATACCAAACGTGAAAGTCAATGTGAGCACTAGCCTCAAAGTAAGGCCCGGATTATCCTGGCAAAACGGGAGGCGTGCAGCAGCTCCATGAGGCCTTCATCGTTGTTCTGCTTTAGTTTCAAGGTAGTAAGCTTTTCAACACTCCTAGGGGCCTTGCTTCAGCACCCGTTTCTGTACCAGAACACTGCGTAGAGACAGTAAGCTCTGGTCCTGCGTGTATGCTGCGTGTCAACCTAGAAATTGGAGACTGATGGCATAAGGCTTCTTTTCCCATTATGAAAGCTCCGTTTATGCGGCCTCGAAGCTACCTGAAAAGCACTGTTGTTGCCGGTATTTTCCTCACTGCCGGCATGGTTCTGAGAAGAAAATTAGTTTTCTCCTGAGAAACCTTGGGTTTCCAGTTCCTTGTTGGAAGCTCACCCTGCTCTGCGCTATACCTAAAGTGAAAGTCAACGTGAGCCTAAGCTTCGAAGTAAGGCCCTGATTATCCTTGCAAAACGAGAGGCGTGCAGCAGCTCCATGAGGCCTTCATCGTTGTTCTGCTTTAGTTTCAAGATAGTAAGCTTTTCAACACTCCTAGGGGCCTTGCTTCAGCACCCGTTTCAGTACCAGAACACTGCGTAGAACCAGGAAGCTCAGCTCCTGCGTGTATGCTGCGTGTCAACCTAGAAATTAGAGACTGATGGCAGAAGGCTAGTTTTCCCATTATGAAAGATCCGTTGATGCGGCCCCGAAGCTACCTGAAAAGCACTGTTGTTACCGTGCTTTTACTTACAGCCGGCATGGTTCATAGAAGAAAATGAGTTTTCTCGAAAGAAACCTTGTGCTTCCAGTTCCTAGTTGGAAGCTCACCCTGCTCTGCTCTATACCAAACGTGAAAGTCAATGTGAGCACTAGCCTCGAAGTAAGGCCCTGATTATCCTGGCAAAACGGGAGGCGTGCAGCAGCTCCATGAGGCCTTCATCGCTGTTCTGCTTTAGTTTCACGGTAGTAAGCTTTCCAACATTCCTAGGGACTTTGCTTAAGCAACCGTTTCGGTACCAGAACACTGCGCAGAGACAGTAAGCTCTGGTCCTGCGTGTATGCTGAGTGTCAACCTAGAAATTGGAGACTGATGGCATAAGGCTACTTTTCCCATTATGAAAGCTCCGTTCATGCGGCCTCGAAGCTACCTGAAAAGCATTGTTGTTGCCGGGGTTTTCCTCACTGCCGGCATGGTTCTGAGAAGAAAATGAGTTTTCTCCTGAGAAACCTTGGGTTTCCAGTTCCTAGTTGGAAGCTCACCCTGCTCTGCGCTATACCTAAAGTGAAAGTCACCGTGAGCCCAAGCTTCGAAGTAAGGCCCTGATTATCCTTGCAAAACGAGAGGCGTGCAGCAGCTCCATGAGGCCTTCATCGTTGTTCTGCTTTAGTTTCAAGGTAGTAAGCTTTTCAACACTCCTAGGGGCCTTGCTTCAGCACCCGTTTCAGTACCAGAACACTGCGTAGAACCAGGAAGCTCTGCTCCTGCGTGTATGCTGCGTGTCAACCTAGAAATTAGAGACTGATGTCACAAGGCTACTTTTCCCATTATGAAAGCTCCGTTGATGCGGCCCCGAAGCTACCTGAAAAGCACTGTTGTTACCGTGCTTTTACTTACAGCCGGCATGGTTCATAGAAGAAAATGAGTTTTCTCGAAAGAAACCTTGTGCTTCCAGTTCCTAGTTGGAAGCTCACCCTGCTCTGCTCTATACCAAACGTGAAAGTCAATGTGAGCACTAGCCTCGAAGTAAGGCCCTGATTATCCTGGCAAAACGGGAGGCGTGCAGCAGCTCCATGAGGCCTTCATCGCTGTTCTGCTTTAGTTTCACGGTAGTAAGCTTTCCAACATTCCTAGGGACTTTGCTTAAGCAACCGTTTCGGTACCAGAACACTGCGTAGAGACAGTAAGCTCTGGTCCTGCGTGTATGCTGCGTGTCAACCTAGAAATTGGAGACTGATGGCATAAGGCTTCTTTTCCCATTATGAAAGCTCCGTTCATGCGGCCTCGAAGCTACCTGAAAAGCATTGTTGTTGCCGGGGTTTTCCTCACTGCCGGCATGGTTCTGAGAAGAAAATGATTTTTCTCCTGAGAAACCTTGGGTTTCCCGTTCCTTGTTGGAAGCTCACCCTGCTCTGCTCTATACCTAAAGTGAAAGTCAACGTGAGCCCAAGCTTCGAAGTAAGGCCCTGATTATCCTTGCAAAACGAGAGGCGTGCAGCAGCTCCATGAGGCCTTCATCGCTGTTCTGCTTTAGTTTCACGGTAGTAAGCTTTCCAACATTCCTAGGGACTTTGCTTAAGCAACCGTTTCGGTACCATAACACTGCGTAGAGACAGTAAGCTCTAGTCCTGCGTGTATGCTGCGTGTCAACCTAGAAATTAGAGACTGATGGCACAAGGCTAGTTTTCCCATTATGAAAGCTCTGTTGATGCGGCCCCGAAGCTACCTGAAAAGCACTGTTGTTACCGTGCTTTTACTTACAGCCGGCATGGTTCATAGAAGAAAATGAGTTTTCTCCAAAGAAACCTTGTGCTTCCAGTTCCTAGTTGGAAGCTCACCCTGCTCTGCTCTATACCAAACGTGAAAGTCAATGTGAGCACTAGCCTCGAAGTAAGGCCCTGATTATCCTGGCAAAACGGGAGGCGTGCAGCAGCTCCATGAGGCCTTCATCGTTGTTCTGCTTTAGTTTCAAGGTAGTAAGCTTTCCAACATTCCTAGGGGCCTTGCTTCAGCACCCGTTTCGGTACCAGAACACTGCGTAGAGACAGTAAGCTCTGGTCCTGCGTGTATGCTGCGTGTCAACCTAGAAATTGGAGACTGATGGCATAAGGCTTCTTTTCCCATTATGAAAGCTCCGTTCATGCGGCCTCGAAGCTACCTGAAAAGCATTGTTGTTGCCGGGGTTTTCCTCACTGCCGGCATGGTTCTGAGAAGAAAATGAGTTTTCTCCTGAGAAACCTTGGGTTTCCAGTTCCTAGTTGGAAGCTCACCCTGCTCTGCGCTATACCTAAAGTGAAAGTCAACGTGAGCCCAAGCTTCGAAGTAAGGCCCTGATTATCCTTGCAAAACGAGAGGCGTGCAGCAGCTCCATGAGGCCTTCATCGTTGTTCTGCTTTAGTTTCAAGGTAGTAAGCTTTTCAACACTCCTAGGGGCCTTGCTTCAGCACCCGTTTCTGTACCAGAACACTGCGTAGAACCAGGAAGCTCTGCTCCTGCGTGTATGCTGCGTGTCAACCTAGAAATTAGAGACTGATGGCACAAGGCTAGTTTTCCCATTATGAAAGCTCCGTTGATGCGGCCCCGAAGCTACCTGAAAAGCACTGTTGTTACCGTGCTTTTACTTACAGCCGGCATGGTTCATAGAAGAAAATAAGTTTTCTCGAAAGAAACCTTGTGCTTCCAGTTCCTAGTTGGCGGCTCACCCTGCTCTGCTCTATACCAAACGTGAAAGTCAATGTGAGCACTAGCCTCGAAGTAAGGCCCTGATTATCCTGGCAAAACGGGAGGCGTGCAGCAGCTCCATGAGGCCTTCATCGCTGTTCTGCTTTAGTTTCACGGTAGTAAGCTTTCCAACATTCCTAGGGACTTTGCTTAAGCAACCGTTTCGGTACCAGAACACTGCGTAGAGACAGTAAGCTCTGGTCCTGCGTGTATGCTGCGTGTCAACCTAGAAATTGGAGACTGATGGCATAAGGCTTCTTTTCCCATTATGAAAGCTCCGTTTATGCGGCCTCGAAGCTACCTGAAAAGCACTGTTGTTGCCGGGGTTTTCCTCACTGCCGGCATGGTTCTGAGAAGAAAATGAGTTTTCTCCTGAGAAACCTTGGGTTTCCAGTTCCTTGTTGGAAGCTCACCCTGCTCTGCGCTATACCTAAAGTGAAAGTCAACGTGAGCCTAAGCTTGGAAGTAAGGCCCTGATTATCCTTGCAAAACGAGAGGCGTGCAGCAGCTCCATGAGGCCTTCATCGTTGTTCTGCTTTAGTTTCAAGGTAGTAAGCTTTTCAACACTCCTAGGGGCCTTGCTTCAGCACCCGTTTCAGTACCAGAACACTGCGTAGAACCAGGAAGCTCAGCTCCTGCGTGTATGCTGCGTGTCAACCTAGAAATTAGAGACTGATGGCAGAAGGCTAGTTTTCCCATTATGAAAGATCCGTTGATGCGGCCCCGAAGCTACCTGAAAAGCACTGTTGTTACCGTGCTTTTACTTACAGCCGGCATGGTTCATAGAAGAAAATGAGTTTTCTCGAAAGAAACCTTGTGCTTCCAGTTCCTAGTTGGAAGCTCACCCTGCTCTGCTCTATACCAAACGTGAAAGTCAATGTGAGCACTAGCCTCGAAGTAAGGCCCTGATTATCCTGGCAAAACGGGAGGCGTGCAGCAGCTCCATGAGGCCTTCATCGCTGTTCTGCTTTAGTTTCACGGTAGTAAGCTTTCCAACATTCCTAGGGACTTTGCTTAAGCAACCGTTTCGGTACCAGAACACTGCGCAGAGACAGTAAGCTCTGGTCCTGCGTGTATGCTGAGTGTCAACCTAGAAATTGGAGACTGATGGCATAAGGCTTCTTTTCCCATTATGAAAGCTCCGTTCATGCGGCCTCGAAGCTACCTGAAAAGCATTGTTGTTGCCGGGGTTTTCCTCACTGCCGGCATGGTTCTGAGAGGAAAATGAGTTTTCTCCTGAGAAACCTTGGGTTTCCAGTTCCTAGTTGGAAGCTCACCCTGCTCTGCGCTATACCTAAAGTGAAAGTCAACGTGAGCCCAAGCTTCGAAGTAAGGCCCTGATTATCCTTGCAAAACGAGAGGCGTGCAGCAGCTCCATGAGGCCTTCATCGTTGTTCTGCTTTAGTTTCAAGGTAGTAAGCTTTTCAACACTCCTAGGGGCCTTGCTTCAGCACCCGTTTCTGTACCAGAACATTGCGTAGAACCAGGAAGCTCTGCTCCTGCGTGTATGCTGCGTGTCAACCTAGAAATTAGAGACTGATGTCACAAGGCTACTTTTCCCATTATGAAAGCTCCGTTGATGCGGCCCCGAAGCTACCTGAAAAGCACTGTTGTTACCGTGCTTTTACTTACAGCCGGCATGGTTCATAGAAGAAAATGAGTTTTCTCGAAAGAAACCTTGTGCTTCCAGTTCCTAGTTGGAAGCTCACCCTGCTCTGCTCTATACCAAACGTGAAAGTCAATGTGAGCACTAGCCTCGAAGTAAGGCCCTGATTATCCTGGCAAAACGGGAGGCGTGCAGCAGCTCCATGAGGCCTTCATCGCTGTTCTGCTTTAGTTTCACGGTAGTAAGCTTTCCAACATTCCTAGGGACTTTGCTTAAGCAACCGTTTCGGTACCAGAACACTGCGTAGAGACAGTAAGCTCTGGTCCTGCGTGTATGCTGCGTGTCAACCTAGAAATTGGAGACTGATGGCATAAGGCTTCTTTTCCCATTATGAAAGCTCCGTTCATGCGGCCTCGAAGCTACCTGAAAAGCATTGTTGTTGCCGGGGTTTTCCTCACTGCCGGCATGGTTCTGAGAAGAAAATGATTTTTCTCCTGAGAAACCTTGGGTTTCCCGTTCCTTGTTGGAAGCTCACCCTGCTCTGCTCTATACCTAAAGTGAAAGTCAACGTGAGCCCAAGCTTCGAAGTAAGGCCCTGATTATCCTTGCAAAACGAGAGGCGTGCAGCAGCTCCATGAGGCCTTCATCGCTGTTCTGCTTTAGTTTCACGGTAGTAAGCTTTCCAACATTCCTAGGGACTTTGCTTAAGCAACCGTTTCGGTACCAGAACACTGCGTAGAGACAGTAAGCTCTAGTCCTGCGTGTATGCTGCGTGTCAACCTAGAAATTAGAGACTGATGGCACAAGGCTAGTTTTCCCATTATGAAAGCTCTGTTGATGCGGCCCCGAAGCTACCTGAAAAGCACTGTTGTTACCGTGCTTTTACTTACAGCCGGCATGGTTCATAGAAGAAAATGAGTTTTCTCCAAAGAAACCTTGTGCTTCCAGTTCCTAGTTGGAAGCTCACCCTGCTCTGCTCTATACCAAACGTGAAAGTCAATGTGAGCACTAGCCTCGAAGTAAGGCCCTGATTATCCTGGCAAAACGGGAGGCGTGCAGCAGCTCCATGAGGCCTTCATCGTTGTTCTGCTTTAGTTTCAAGGTAGTAAGCTTTCCAACATTCCTAGGGGCCTTGCTTCAGCACCCGTTTCGGTACCGGAACACTGCGTAGAGACAGTAAGCTCTGGTCCTGCGTGTATGCTGCGTGTCAACCTAGAAATTGGAGACTGATGGCATAAGGCTTCTTTTCCCATTATGAAAGCTCCGTTCATGCGGCCTCGAAGCTACCTGAAAAGCATTGTTGTTGCCGGGGTTTTCCTCACTGCCGGCATGGTTCTGAGAAGAAAATGAGTTTTCTCCTGAGAAACCTTGGGTTTCCAGTTCCTAGTTGGAAGCTCACCCTGCTCTGCGCTATACCTAAAGTGAAAGTCAACGTGAGCCCAAGCTTCGAAGTAAGGCCCTGATTATCCTTGCAAAACGAGAGGCGTGCAGCAGCTCCATGAGGCCTTCATCGTTGTTCTGCTTTAGTTTCAAGGTAGTAAGCTTTTCAACACTCCTAGGGGCCTTGCTTCAGCACCCGTTTCTGTACCAGAACACTGCGTAGAACCAGGAAGCTCTGCTCCTGCGTGTATGCTGCGTGTCAACCTAGAAATTAGAGACTGATGGCACAAGGCTAGTTTTCCCATTATGAAAGCTCCGTTGATGCGGCCCCGAAGCTACCTGAAAAGCACTGTTGTTACCGTGCTTTTACTTACAGCCGGCATGGTTCATAGAAGAAAATAAGTTTTCTCGAAAGAAACCTTGTGCTTCCAGTTCCTAGTTGGCGGCTCACCCTGCTCTGCTCTATACCAAACGTGAAAGTCAATGTGAGCACTAGCCTCGAAGTAAGGCCCTGATTATCCTGGCAAAACGGGAGGCGTGCAGCAGCTCCATGAGGCCTTCATCGCTGTTCTGCTTTAGTTTCACGGTAGTAAGCTTTCCAACATTCCTAGGGACTTTGCTTAAGCAACCGTTTCGGTACCAGAACACTGCGTAGAGACAGTAAGCTCTGGTCCTGCGTGTATGCTGCGTGTCAACCTAGAAATTGGAGACTGATGGCATAAGGCTTCTTTTCCCATTATGAAAGCTCCGTTTATGCGGCCTCGAAGCTACCTGAAAAGCACTGTTGTTGCCGGGGTTTTCCTCACTGCCGGCATGGTTCTGAGAAGAAAATGAGTTTTCTCCTGAGAAACCTTGGGTTTCCAGTTCCTTGTTGGAAGCTCACCCTGCTCTGCGCTATACCTAAAGTGAAAGTCAACGTGAGCCTAAGCTTGGAAGTAAGGCCCTGATTATCCTTGCAAAACGAGAGGCGTGCAGCAGCTCCATGAGGCCTTCATCGTTGTTCTGCTTTAGTTTCAAGGTAGTAAGCTTTTCAACACTCCTAGGGGCCTTGCTTCAGCACCCGTTTCAGTACCAGAACACTGCGTAGAACCAGGAAGCTCAGCTCCTGCGTGTATGCTGCGTGTCAACCTAGAAATTAGAGACTGATGGCAGAAGGCTAGTTTTCCCATTATGAAAGATCCGTTGATGCGGCCCCGAAGCTACCTGAAAAGCACTGTTGTTACCGTGCTTTTACTTACAGCCGGCATGGTTCATAGAAGAAAATGAGTTTTCTCGAAAGAAACCTTGTGCTTCCAGTTCCTAGTTGGAAGCTCACCCTGCTCTGCTCTATACCAAACGTGAAAGTCAATGTGAGCACTAGCCTCGAAGTAAGGCCCTGATTATCCTGGCAAAACGGGAGGCGTGCAGCAGCTCCATGAGGCCTTCATCGCTGTTCTGCTTTAGTTTCACGGTAGTAAGCTTTCCAACATTCCTAGGGACTTTGCTTAAGCAACCGTTTCGGTACCAGAACACTGCGCAGAGACAGTAAGCTCTGGTCCTGCGTGTATGCTGAGTGTCAACCTAGAAATTGGAGACTGATGGCATAAGGCTTCTTTTCCCATTATGAAAGCTCCGTTCATGCGGCCTCGAAGCTACCTGAAAAGCATTGTTGTTGCCGGGGTTTTCCTCACTGCCGGCATGGTTCTGAGAAGAAAATGAGTTTTCTCCTGAGAAACCTTGGGTTTCCAGTTCCTAGTTGGAAGCTCACCCTGCTCTGCGCTATACCTAAAGTGAAAGTCAACGTGAGCCCAAGCTTCGAAGTAAGGCCCTGATTATCCTTGCAAAACGAGAGGCGTGCAGCAGCTCCATGAGGCCTTCATCGTTGTTCTGCTTTAGTTTCAAGGTAGTAAGCTTTTCAACACTCCTAGGGGCCTTGCTTCAGCACCCGTTTCAGTACCAGAACACTGCGTAGAACCAGGAAGCTCAGCTCCTGCGTGTATGCTGCGTGTCAACCTAGAAATTAGAGACTGATGGCACAAGGCTAGTTTTCCCATTATGAAAGATCCGTTGATGCGGCCCCGAAGCTACCTGAAAAGCACTGTTGTTACCGTGCTTTTACTTACAGCCGGCATGGTTCATAGAAGAAAATGAGTTTTCTCCAAAGAAACCTTGTGCTTCCAGTTCCTAGTTGGAAGCTCACCCTGCTCTGCTCTATACCAAACGTGAAAGTCAATGTGAGCACTAGCCTCGAAGTAAGGCCCGGATTATCTTGGCAAAACGGGAGGCGTGCAGCAGCTCCATGAGGCCTTCATCGTTGTTCTGCTTTAGTTTCAAGGTAGTAAGCTTTTCAACACTCCTAGGGGCCTTGCTTCAGCACCCGTTTCAGTACCAGAACATTGCCTAGAACCAGGAAGCTCTGGTCCTGCGTGTATGCTGCGTGTCAACTTAGAAATTAGAGACTGATGGCACAAGGCTTGTTTTCCCATTTTGAAATCTCCAGTCATGCGGCCCCGAAGCTACCTGAAAAGCACTGTTGTTACCGTGCTTTTACTTACAGCCGGCATGGCACATAGAAGAAAATGAGTTTTCTCGAAAGAAACCTTGTGCTTCCAGTTCCTAGTTGGAAGCTCACCCTGCTCTGCTCTATACCTAAAGTGAAAGTCATGGTGAGCCCAAGCTTCGAAGTAAGGCCCTGATTATCCTTGCAAAACGAGAGGCGTGCAGCAGCTCCATGAGGACGTCATCGTTGTTCTGCTTTAGTTTCAAGGTAGTAAGCTTTTCAACACTCCTGGGGGCCTTGCTTCAGCACCCGTTTCAGTACCAGAACACTGCGTAGAACCAGGAAGCTCTGCTCCTGCGTGTATGCTGCGTGTCAACCTAGAAATTAGAGACCGATGGCACAAGGCTAGTTTTCCCATTATGAAAGCTCCGTTGATGCGGCCCAGAAGCTACCTGAAAAGCACTGTTGTTACCGTGCTTTTACTTACAGCTTGCATGGCTCATAGAAGAAAATGAGTTTTCTCGAAAGAAACCTTGTGCTTCCAGTTCCTAGTTGGAAGTTCACCCTGCTCTGCTCTATACCAAACGTGAAAGTCAATGTGAGCACTAGCCTCGAAGTAAGGCCCTGATTATCCTGGCAAAACGGGAGGCGTGCAGCAGCTCCATGAGGCCTTCATCGCTGTTGTGCTTTAGTTTCACGGTAGTAAGCTTTCCAAGACTCCTAGGGACTTTGCTTAAGCAACCGTTTCGGTACCAGAACACTGCGTAGAGACAGTAAGCTCTGGTCCTGCGTGTATGCTGCGTGTCAACCTAGAAATTGGAGACTGATGGCATAAGGCTTCTTTTCCCATTATGAAAGCTCCGTTCATGCGGCCTCGAAGCTACCTGAAAAGCATTGTTGTTGCCGGGGTTTTCCTCACTGCCGGCATGGTTCTGAGAAGAAAATGAGTTTTCTCCTAGAAACCTTGGGTTTCCCGTTCCTTGTTGGAAGCTCACCCTGCTCTGCGCTATACCTAAAGTGAAAGTCAACGTGAGCCCAAGCTTCGAAGTAAGGCCCTGATTATCCTTGCAAAACGAGAGGCGTGCAGCAGCTCCATGAGGCCTTCATCGTTGTTCTGCTTTAGTTTCAAGGTAGTAAGCTTTTCAACACTCCTAGGGGCCTTGCTTCAGCACCCGTTTCAGTACCAGAACACTGCGTAGAACCAGGAAGCTCAGCTCCTGCGTGTATGCTGCGTGTCAACCTAGAAATTAGAGACTGATGGCACAAGGCTAGTTTTCCCATTATGAAAGAACCGTTGATGCGGCCCCGAAGCTACCTGAAAAGCACTGTTGTTACCGTGCTTTTACTTACAGCCGGCATGGTTCATAGTAGAAAATGAGTTTTCTCGAAAGAAACCTTGTGCTTCCAGTTCCTAGTTGGAAGCTCACCCTGCTCTGCTCTATACCAAACGTGAAAGTCAATGTGAGCACTAGCCTCGAAGTAAGGCCCTGATTATCCTGGCAAAACGGGAGGCGTGCAGCAGCTCCATGAGGCCTTCATCGCTGTTCTGCTTTAGTTTCACGGTAGTAAGCTTTCCAAGACTCCTAGGGACTTTGCTTAAGCAACCGTTTCGGTACCAGAACACTGCGTAGAACCAGGAAGCTCTGCTCCTGCGTGTATGCTGCGTGTCAACCTAGACATTAGAGACTGATGGCACAAGGCTAGTTTTCCCATTATGAAAGCTCCGTTGATGCGGCCCCCAAGCTACCTGAAAAGCACTGTTGTTACCGTGCTTTTACTTACAGCCGGCATGGTTCATAGAAGAAAATGAGTTTTCTCGAAAGAAACCTTGTGCTTCCAGTTCCTAGTTGGAAGCTCACCCTGCTCTGCTCTATACCAAACGTGAAAGTCAATGTGAGCACTAGCCTCGAAGTAAGGCCCTGATTATCCTGGCAAAACGGGAGGCGTGCAGCAGCTCCATGAGGCCTTCATCGCTGTTCTGCTTTAGTTTCACGGTAGTAAGCTTTCCAACATTCCTAGGGACTTTGCTTAAGCAACCGTTTCGGTACCAGAACACTGCGTAGAGACAGTAAGCTCTGGTCCTGCGTGTATGCTGCGTGTCAACCTAGAAATTGGAGACTGATGGCATAAGGCTTCTTTTCCCATTATGAAAGCTCCGTTCATGCGGCCTCGAAGCTACCTGAAAAGCATTGTTGTTGCCGGGGTTTTCCTCACTGCCGGCATGGTTCTGAGAAGAAAATGAGTTTTCTCCTGAGAAACCTTGGGTTTCCAGTTCCTAGTTGGAAGCTCACCCTGCTCTGCGCTATACCTAAAGTGAAAGTCAACGTGAGCCCAAGCTTCGAAGTAAGGCCCTGATTATCCTTGCAAAACGAGAGGCGTGCAGCAGCTCCATGAGGCCTTCATCGTTGTTCTGCTTTAGTTTCAAGGTAGTAAGCTTTTCAACACTCCTAGGGGCCTTGCTTCAGCACCCGTTTCTGTACCAGAACACTGCGTAGAACCAGGAAGCTCTGCTCCTGCGTGTATGCTGCGTGTCAACCTAGAAATTAGAGACTGATGGCACAAGGCTAGTTTTCCCATTATGAAAGCTCCGTTGATGCGGCCCCGAAGCTACCTGAAAAGCACTGTTGTTACCGTGCTTTTACTTACAGCCGGCATGGTTCATAGAAGAAAATGAGTTTTCTCGAAAGAAACCTTGTGCTTCCAGTTCGTAGTGGGCGGCTCACCCTGCTCTGCTCTATACCAAACGTGAAAGTCAATGTGAGCACTAGCCTCGAAGTAAGGCCCTGATTATCCTGGCAAAACGGGAGGCGTGCAGCAGCTCCATGAGGCCTTCATCGCTGTTCTGCTTTAGTTTCACGGTAGTAAGCTTTCCAACATTCCTAGGGACTTTGCTTAAGCAACCGTTTCGGTACCAGAACACTGCGTAGAGACAGTAAGCTCTGGTCCTGCGTGTATGCTGCGTGTCAACCTAGAAATTGGAGACTGATGGCATAAGGCTTCTTTTCCCATTATGAAAGCTCCGTTTATGCGGCCTCGAAGCTACCTGAAAAGCACTGTTGTTGCCGGGGTTTTCCTCACTGCCGGCATGGTTCTGAGAAGAAAATGAGTTTTCTCCTGAGAAACCTTGGGTTTCCAGTTCCTTGTTGGAAGCTCACCCTGCTCTGCGCTATACCTAAAGTGAAAGTCAACGTGAGCCCAAGCTTCGAAGTAAGGCCCTGATTATCCTTGCAAAACGAGAGGCGTGCAGCAGCTCCATGAGGCCTTCATCGTTGTTCTGCTTTAGTTTCAAGATAGTAAGCTTTTCAACACTCCTAGGGGCCTTGCTTCAGCACCCGTTTCAGTACCAGAACACTGCGTAGAACCAGGAAGCTCAGCTCCTGCGTGTATGCTGCGTGTCAACCTAGAAATTAGAGACTGATGGCAGAAGGCTAGTTTTCCCATTATGAAAGATCCGTTGATGCGGCCCCGAAGCTACCTGAAAAGCACTGTTGTTACCGTGCTTTTACTTACAGCCGGCATGGTTCATAGAAGAAAATGAGTTTTCTCGAAAGAAACCTTGTGCTTCCAGTTCCTAGTTGGAAGCTCACCCTGCTCTGCTCTATACCAAACGTGAAAGTCAATGTGAGCACTAGCCTCGAAGTAAGGCCCTGATTATCCTGGCAAAACGGGAGGCGTGCAGCAGTTCCATGAGGCCTTCATCGCTGTTCTGCTTTAGTTTCACGGTAGTAAGCTTTCCAACATTCCTAGGGACTTTGCTTAAGCAACCGTTTCGGTACCAGAACACTGCGCAGAGACAGTAAGCTCTGGTCCTGCGTGTATGCTGAGTGTCAACCTAGAAATTGGAGACTGATGGCATAAGGCTTCTTTTCCCATTATGAAAGCTCCGTTCATGCGGCCTCGAAGCTACCTGAAAAGCATTGTTGTTGCCGGGGTTTTCCTCACTGCCGGCATGGTTCTGAGAAGAAAATGAGTTTTCTGCTGAGAAACCTTGGGTTTCCAGTTCCTAGTTGGAAGCTCACCCTGCTCTGCGCTATACCTAAAGTGAAAGTCACCGTGAGCCCAAGCTTCGAAGTAAGGCCCTGATTATCCTTGCAAAACGAGAGGCGTGCAGCAGCTCCATGAGGCCTTCATCGTTGTTCTGCTTTAGTTTCAAGGTAGTAAGCTTTTCAACACTCCTAGGGGCCTTGCTTCAGCACCCGTTTCTGTACCAGAACACTGCGTAGAACCAGGAAGCTCTGCTCCTGCGTGTATGCTGCGTGTCAACCTAGAAATTAGAGACTGATGTCACAAGGCTACTTTTCCCATTATGAAAGCTCCGTTGATGCGGCCCCGAAGCTACCTGAAAAGCACTGTTGTTACCGTGCTTTTACTTACAGCCGGCATGGTTCATAGAAGAAAATGAGTTTTCTCGAAAGAAACCTTGTGCTTCCAGTTCCTAGTTGGAAGCTCACCCTGCTCTGCTCTATACCAAACGTGAAAGTCAATGTGAGCACTAGCCTCGAAGTAAGGCCCGGATTATCCTGGCAAAACGGGAGGCGTGCAGCAGCTCCATGAGGCCTTCATCGCTGTTCTGCTTTAGTTTCACGGTAGTAAGCTTTCCAACATTCCTAGGGACTTTGCTTAAGCAACCGTTTCGGTACCAGAACACTGCGTAGAGACAGTAAGCTCTGGTCCTGCGTGTATGCTGCGTGTCAACCTAGAAATTGGAGACTGATGGCATAAGGCTTCTTTTCCCATTATGAAAGCTCCGTTCATGCGGCCTCGAAGCTACCTGAAAAGCATTGTTGTTGCCGGGGTTTTCCTCACTGCCGGCATGGTTCTGAGAAGAAAATGAGTTTTCTCCTGAGAAACCTTGGGTTTCCCGTTCCTTGTTGGAAGCTCACCCTGCTCTGCTCTATACCTAAAGTGAAAGTCAACGTGAGCCCAAGCTTCGAAGTAAGGCCCTGATTATCCTTGCAAAACGAGAGGCGTGCAGCAGCTCCATGAGGCCTTCATCGCTGTTCTGCTTTAGTTTCACGGTAGTAAGCTTTCCAACATTCCTAGGGACTTTGCTTAAGCAACCGTTTCGGTACCAGAACACTGCGTAGAGACAGTAAGCTCTGGTCCTGCGTGTATGCTGCGTGTCAACCTAGAAATTAGAGACTGATGGCACAAGGCTAGTTTTCCCATTATGAAAGCTCTGTTGATGCGGCCCCGAAGCTACCTGAAAAGCACTGTTGTTACCGTGCTTTTACTTACAGCCGGCATGGTTCATAGAAGAAAATGAGTTTTCTCCAAAGAAACCTTGTGCTTCCAGTTCCTAGTTGGAAGCTCACCCTGCTCTGCTCTATACCAAACGTGAAAGTCAATGTGAGCACTAGCCTCGAAGTAAGGCCCTGATTATCCTGGCAAAACGGGAGGCGTGCAGCAGCTCCATGAGGCCTTCATCGTTGTTCTGCTTTAGTTTCAAGGTAGTAAGCTTTCCAACATTCCTAGGGGCCTTGCTTCAGCACCCGTTTCGGTACCAGAACACTGCGTAGAGACAGTAAGCTCTGGTCCTGCGTGTATGCTGCGTGTCAACCTAGAAATTGGAGACTGATGGCATAAGGCTTCTTTTCCCATTATGAAAGCTCCGTTCATGCGGCCTCGAAGCTACCTGAAAAGCATTGTTGTTGCCGGGGTTTTCCTCACTGCCGGCATGGTTCTGAGAAGAAAATGAGTTTTCTCCTGAGAAACCTTGGGTTTCCAGTTCCTAGTTGGAAGCTCACCCTGCTCTGCGCTATACCTAAAGTGAAAGTCAACGTGAGCCCAAGCTTCGAAGTAAGGCCCTGATTATCCTTGCAAAACGAGAGGCGTGCAGCAGCTCCATGAGGCCTTCATCGTTGTTCTGCTTTAGTTTCAAGGTAGTAAGCTTTTCAACACTCCTAGGGGCCTTGCTTCAGCACCCGTTTCTGTACCAGAACACTGCGTAGAACCAGGAAGCTCTGCTCCTGCGTGTATGCTGCGTGTCAACCTAGAAATTAGAGACTGATGGCACAAGGCTAGTTTTCCCATTATGAAAGCTCCGTTGATGCGGCCCCGAAGCTACCTGAAAAGCACTGTTGTTACCGTGCTTTTACTTACAGCCGGCATGGTTCATAGAAGAAAATGAGTTTTCTCGAAAGAAACCTTGTGCTTCCAGTTCCTAGTTGGCGGCTCACCCTGCTCTGCTCTATACCAAACGTGAAAGTCAATGTGAGCACTAGCCTCGAAGTAAGGCCCTGATTATCCTGGCAAAACGGGAGGCGTGCAGCAGCTCCATGAGGCCTTCATCGCTGTTCTGCTTTAGTTTCACGGTAGTAAGCTTTCCAACATTCCTAGGGACTTTGCTTAAGCAACCGTTTCGGTACCAGAACACTGCGTAGAGACAGTAAGCTCTGGTCCTGCGTGTATGCTGCGTGTCAACCTAGAAATTGGAGACTGATGGCATAAGGCTTCTTTTCCCATTATGAAAGCTCCGTTTATGCGGCCTCGAAGCTACCTGAAAAGCACTGTTGTTGCCGGGGTTTTCCTCACTGCCGGCATGGTTCTGAGAAGAAAATGAGTTTTCTCCTGAGAAACCTTGGGTTTCCAGTTCCTTGTTGGAAGCTCACCCTGCTCTGCGCTATACCTAAAGTGAAAGTCAACGTGAGCCTAAGCTTGGAAGTAAGGCCCTGATTATCCTTGCAAAACGAGAGGCGTGCAGCAGCTCCATGAGGCCTTCATCGTTGTTCTGCTTTAGTTTCAAGGTAGTAAGCTTTTCAACACTCCTAGGGGCCTTACTTCAGCACCCGTTTCAGTACCAGAACACTGCGTAGAACCGGGAAGCTCAGCTCCTGCGTGTATGCTGCGTGTCAACCTAGAAATTAGAGACTGATGGCAGAAGGCTAGTTTTCCCATTATGAAAGATCCGTTGATGCGGCCCCGAAGCTACCTGAAAAGCACTGTTGTTACCGTTCTTTTACTTACAGCCGGCATGGTTAATAGAAGAAAATGAGTTTTCTCGAAAGAAACCTTGTGCTTCCAGTTCCTAGTTGGAAGTTCACCCTGTTCTGCTCTATACCAAACGTGAAAGTCAATGTGAGCACTAGCCTCGAAGTAAGGCCCTGATTATCCTGGCAAAACGGGACGCGTGCAGCAGCTCCATGAGGCCTTCATCGCTGTTCTGCTTTAGTTTCACGGTAGTAAGCTTTCCAACATTCCTAGGGACTTTGCTTAAGCAACCGTTTCGGTACCAGAACACTTCGTAGAGACAGTAAGCTCTGGTCCTGCGTGTATGCTGCGTGTCAACCTAGAAATTGGAGACTGATGGCATAAGGCTTCTTTTCCCATTATGAAAGCTCCGTTCATGCGGCCTCGAAGCTACCTGAAAAGCATTGTTGTTGCCGGGGTTTTCCTCACTGCCGGCATGGTTCTGAGAAGAAAATGAGTTTTCTCCTAAGAAACCTTGGGTTTCCCGTTCCTTGTTGGAAGCTCACGCTGCTCTGCTCTATACCTAAAATGAAAGTCAACGTGAGCCCAAGCTTCGAAGTAAGGCCCTGATTATCCTTGCAAAACGAGAGGCGTGCAGCAGCTCCATGAGGCCTTCATCGTTGTTCTGCTTTAGTTTCAAGGTAGTAAGCTTTTCAACACTCCTAGGGGCCTTGCTTCAGCACCCGTTTCTGTACCAGAACACTGCGTAGAACCAGGAAGCTCTGCTCCTGCGTGTATGCTGCGTGTCAACCTAGAAATTAGAGACTGATGGCACAAGGCTAGTTTTCCCATTATGAAAGCTCCGTTGATGCGGCCCCGAAGCTACCTGAAAAGCACTGTTGTTACCGTGCTTTTACTTACAGCCGGCATGGTTCATAGAAGAAAATGAGTTTTCTCGAAAGAAACCTTGTGCTTCCAGTTCCTAGTTGGCGGCTCACCCTGCTCTGCTCTATACCAAACGTGAAAGTCAATGTGAGCACTAGCCTCGAAGTAAGGCCCTGATTATCCTGGCAAAACGGGAGGCGTGCAGCAGCTCCATGAGGCCTTCATCGCTGTTCTGCTTTAGTTTCACGGTAGTAAGCTTTCCAACATTCCTAGGGACTTTGCTTAAGCAACCGTTTCGGTACCAGAACACTGCGTAGAGACAGTAAGCTCTGGTCCTGCGTGTATGCTGCGTGTCAACCTAGAAATTGGAGACTGATGGCATAAGGCTTCTTTTCCCATTATGAAAGCTCCGTTTATGCGGCCTCGAAGCTACCTGAAAAGCACTGTTGTTGCCGGGGTTTTCCTCACTGCCGGCATGGTTCTGAGAAGAAAATGAGTTTTCTCCTGAGAAACCTTGGGTTTCCAGTTCCTTGTTGGAAGCTCACCCTGCTCTGCGCTATACCTAAAGTGAAAGTCAACGTGAGCCTAAGCTTGGAAGCAAGGCCCTGATTATCCTTGCAAAACGAGAGGCGTGCAGCAGCTCCATGAGGCCTTCATCGTTGTTCTGCTTTAGTTTCAAGGTAGTAAGCTTTTCAACACTCCTAGGGGCCTTACTTCAGCACCCGTTTCAGTACCAGAACACTGCGTAGAACCAGGAAGCTCAGCTCCTGCGTGTATGCTGCGTGTCAACCTAGAAATTAGAGACTGATGGCAGAAGGCTAGTTTTCCCATTATGAAAGATCCGTTGATGCGGCCCCGAAGCTACCTGAAAAGCACTGTTGTTACGGTTCTTTTACTTACAGCCGGCATGGTTCATAGAAGAAAATGAGTTTTCTCGAAAGAAACCTTGTGCTTCCAGTTCCTAGTTGGAAGTTCACCCTGCTCTGCTCTATACCAAACGTGAAAGTCAATGTGAGCACTAGCCTCGAAGTAAGGCCCTGATTATCCTGGCAAAACGGGAGGCGTGCAGCAGCTCCATGAGGCCTTCATCGCTGTTCTGCTTTAGTTTCACGGTAGTAAGCTTTCCAACATTCCTAGGGACTTTGCTTAAGCAACCGTTTCGGTACCAGAACACTTCGTAGAGACAGTAAGCTCTGGTCCTGCGTGTATGCTGCGTGTCAACCTAGAAATTGGAGACTGATGGCATAAGGCTTCTTTTCCCATTATGAAAGCTCCGTTCATGCGGCCTCGAAGCTACCTGAAAAGCATTGTTGTTGCCGGGGTTTTCCTCACTGCCGGCATGGTTCTGAGAAGAAAATGAGTTTTTTCCTAAGAAACCTTGGGTTTTCCGTTCCTTGTTGGAAGCTCACGCTGCTCTGCTCTATACCTAAAATGAAAGTCAACGTGAGCCCAAGCTTCGAAGTAAGGCCCTGATTATCCTTGCAAAACGAGAGGCGTGCAGCAGCTCCATGAGGCCTTCATCGTTGTTCTGCTTTAGTTTCAAGGTAGTAAGCTTTTCAACACTCCTAGGGGCCTTGCTTCAGCACCCGTTTCAGTACCAGAACACTGCGTAGAACCAGGAAGCTCAGCTCCTGCGTGTATGCTGCGTGTCAACCTAGAAATTAGAGACTGATGGCACAAGGCTAGTTTTCCCATTATGAAAGATCCGTTGATGCGGCCCCGAAGCTACCTGAAAAGCACTGTTGTTACCGTGCTTTTACTTACAGCCGGCATGGTTCATAGAAGAAAATGAGTTTTCTCGAAAGAAACCTTGTGCTTCCAGTTCCTAGTTGGAAGCTCACCCTGCTCTGCTCTATACCAAACGTGAAAGTCAATGTGAGCACTAGCCTCGAAGTAAGGCCCGGATTATCCTGGCAAAACGGGAGGCGTGCAGCAGCTCCATGAGGCCTTCATCGTTGTTCTGCTTTAGTTTCAAGGTAGTAAGCTTTTCAACACTCCTAGGGGCCTTGCTTCAGCACCCATTTCTGTACCAGAACATTGCCTAGAACCAGGAAGCTCTGGTCCTGCGTGTATGCTGCGTGTCAACTTAGAAATTGGAGACTGATGGCATAAGGCTTCTTTTCCCATTATGAAAGCTCCGTTCATGCGGCCTCGAAGCTACCTGAAAAGCATTGTTGTTGCCGGGGTTTTCCTCACTGCCGGCATGGTTCTGAGAAGAAAATGAGTTTTCTCCTGAGAAACCTTGGGTTTCCAGTTCCTTGTTGGAAGCTCACCCTGCTCTGCGCTATACCTAAAGTGAAAGTCATGGTGAGCCCAAGCTTCGAAGTAAGGCCCTGATTATCCTTGCAAAACGAGAGGCGTGCAGCAGCTCCATGAGGACGTCATCGTTGTTCTGCTTTAGTTTCAAGGTACTAAGCTTTTCAACACTCCTGGGGGCCTTGCTTCAGCACCCGTTTCAGTACCAGAACACTGCGTAGAACCAGGAAGCTCTGCTCCTGCGTGTATGCTGCGTGTCAACCTAGAAATTAGAGACCGATGGCACAAGGCTAGTTTTCCCATTATGAAAGCTCCGTTGATGCGGACCCGAAGCTACCTGAAAAGCACTGTTGTTACCGTGCTTTTACTTACAGCCTGCATGGCTCATAGAAGAAAATGAGTTTTCTCGAAAGAAACCTTGTGCTTCCAGTTCCTAGTTGGAAGCTCACCCTGCTCTGCTCTATACCAAACGTGAAAGTCAATGTGAGCACTAGCCTCGAAGTAAGGCCCGGATTATCCTGGCAAAACGGGAGGCGTGCAGCAGCTCCATGAGGCCTTCATCGCTGTTCTGCTTTAGTTTCACGGTAGTAAGCTTTCCAAGACTCCTAGGGACTTTGCTTAAGCAACCGTTTCGGTACCAGAACACTGCGTAGAGACAGTAAGCTCTGGTCCTGCGTGTATGCTGCGTATCAACCTAGAAATTGGAGACTGATGGCATAAGGCTTCTTTTCCCATTATGAAAGCTCCGTTCATGCGGCCTCGAAGCTACCTGAAAAGCATTGTTGTTGCCGGGGTTTTCCTCACTGCCGGCATGGTTCTGAGAAGAAAATGAGTTTTCTCCTAGAAACCTTGGGTTTCCCGTTCCTTGTTGGAAGCTCACCCTGCTCTGCGCTATACCTAAAGTGAAAGTCAACGTGAGCCCAAGCTTCGAAGTAAGGCCCTGATTATCCTTGCAAAACGAGAGGCGTGCAGCAGCTCCATGAGGCCTTCATCGTTGTTCTGCTTTAGTTTCAAGGTAGTAAGCTTTTCAACACTCCTAGGGGCCTTGCTTCAGCACCCGTTTCAGTACCAGAACACTGCGTAGAACCAGGAAGCTCAGCTCCTGCGTGTATGCTGCGTGTCAACCTAGAAATTAGAGACTGATGGCACAAGGCTAGTTTCCCATTATGAAAGATCCGTTGATGCGGCCCCGAAGCTACCTGAAAAGCACTGTTGTTATCGTGCTTTTACTTACAGCCGGCATGGTTCATAGAAGAAAATGAGTTTTCTCCAAAGAAACCTTGTGCTTCCAGTTCCTAGTTGGAAGCTCACCCTGCTCTGCTCTATACCAAACGTGAAAGTCAATGTGAGCACTAGCCTCGAAGTAAGGCCCGGATTATCCTGGCAAAACGGGAGGCGTGCAGCAGCTCCATGAGGCCTTCATCGTTGTTCTGCTTTAGTTTCAAGGTAGTAAGCTTTTCAACACTCCTAGGGGCCTTGCTTCAGCACCCGTTTCAGTACCAGAACATTGCCTAGAACCAGGAAGCTCTGGTCCTGCGTGTATGCTGCGTGTCAACTTAGAAATTAGAGACTGATGGCACAAGGCTTGTTTTCCCATTTTGAAAGCTCCAGTCATGCGGCCCCGAAGCTACCTGAAAAGCACTGTTGTTACCGTGCTTTTACTTACAGCCGGCATGGCACATAGAAGAAAATGAGTTTTCTCGAAAGAAACCTTGTGCTTCCAGTTCCTAGTTGAAAGCTCACCCTGCTCTGCTCTATACCTAAACTGAAAGTCATGGTGAGCCCAAGCTTCGAAGTAAGGCCCTGATTATCCTTGCAAAACGAGAGGCGTGCAGCAGCTCCATGAGGCCTTCATCGTTGTTCTGCTTTAGTTTCAAGGTAGTAAGCTTTTCAACACTCCTAGGGGACTTGCTTCAGCACCCGTTTCTGTACCAGAACACTGCGTAGAACCAGGAAGCTCTGCTCCTGCGTGTATGCTGCGTGTCAACCTAGAAATTAGAGACCGATGGCACAAGGCTAGTTTTCCCATTATGAAAGCTCCGTTGATGCGGCCCCGAAGCTACCTGAAAAGCACTGTTGTTACCGTGCTTTTACTTACAGCCTGCATGGCTCATAGAAGAAAATGAGTTTTCTCGAAAGAAACCTTGTGCTTCCAGTTCCTAGTTGGAAGCTCACCCTGCTCTGCTCTATACCAAACGTGAAAGTCAATGTGAGCACTAGCCTCAAAGTAAGGCCCGGATTATCCTGGCAAAACGGGAGGCGTGCAGCAGCTCCATGAGGCCTTCATCGCTGTTCTGCTTTAGTTTCACGGTAGTAAGCTTTCCAAGACTCCTAGGGACTTTGCTTAAGCAACCGTTTCGGTACCAGAACACTGCGTAGAGACAGTAAGCTCTGGTCCTGCGTGTATGCTGCGTGTCAACCTAGAAATTGGAGACTGATGGCATAAGGCTTCTTTTCCCATTATGAAAGCTCCGTTCATGCGGCCTCGAAGCTACCTGAAAAGCATTGTTGTTGCCGGGGTTTTCCTCACTGCCGGCATGGTTCTGAGAAGAAAATGAGTTTTCTCCTGAGAAACCTTGGGTTTCCAGTTCCTTGTTGGAAGCTCACCCTGCTCTGCGCTATACCTAAAGTGAAAGTCAACGTGAGCCTAAGCTTCGAAGTAAGGCCCTGATTATCCTTGCAAAACGAGAGGCGTGCAGCAGCTCCATGAGGCCTTCATCGTTGTTCTGCTTTAGTTTCAAGGTAGTAAGCTTTTCAACACTCCTAGGGGACTTGCTTCAGCACCCGTTTCAGTACCAGAACACTGCGTAGAACCAGGAAGCTCTGCTCCTGCGTGTATGCTGCGTGTCAACCTAGAAATTAGAGACTGATGGCACAAGGCTAGTTTTCCCATTATGAAAGCTCCGTTGATGCGGCCCCGAAGCTACCTGAAAAGCACTGTTGTTACCGTGCTTTTACTTACAGCCGGCATGGTTCATAGAAGAAAATGAGTTTTCTCGAAAGAAACCTTGTGCTTCCAGTTCCTAGTTGGAAGCTCACCCTGCTCTGCTCTATACCAAACGTGAAAGTCAATGTGAGCACTAGCCTCGAAGTAAGGCCCGGATTATCCTGGCAAAACGGGAGGCGTGCAGCAGCTCCATGAGGCCTTCATCGCTGTTCTGCTTTAGTTTCACGGTAGTAAGCTTTCCAACATTCCTAGGGACTTTGCTTAAGCAACCGTTTCGGTACCAGAACACTGCGTAGAGACAGTAAGCTCTGGTCCTGCGTGTATGCTGCGTGTCAACCTAGAAATTGGAGACTGATGGCATAAGGCTTCTTTTCCCATTATGAAAGCTCCGTTCATGCGGCCTCGAAGCTACCTGAAAAGCATTGTTGTTGCCGGGGTTTTCCTCACTGCCGGCATGGTTCTGAGAAGAAAATGAGTTTTCTCCTAAGAAACCTTGGGTTTCCCGTTCCTTGTTGGAAGCTCACGCTGCTCTGCTCTATACCTAAAATGAAAGTCAACGTGAGCCCAAGCTTCGAAGTAAGGCCCTGATTATCCTTGCAAAACGAGAGGCGTGCAGCAGCTCCATGAGGCCTTCATCGTTGTTCTGCTTTAGTTTCAAGGTAGTAAGCTTTTCAACACTCCTAGGGGCCTTGCTTCAGCACCCGTTTCAGTACCATAACACTGCGTAGAACCAGGAAGCTCAGCTCCTGCGTGTATGCTGCGTGTCAACCTAGAAATTAGAGACTGATGGCACAAGGCTAGTTTTCCCATTATGAAAGATCCGTTGATGCGGCCCCGAAGCTACCTGAAAAGCACTGTTGTTACCGTGCTTTTACTTACAGCCGGCATGGTTCATAGAAGAAAATGAGTTTTCTCCAAAGAAACCTTGTGCTTCCAGTTCCTAGTTGGAAGCTCACCCTGCTCTGCTCTATACCAAACGTGAAAGTCAATGTGAGCACTAGCCTCGAAGTAAGGCCCGGATTATCCTGGCAAAACGGGAGGCGTGCAGCAGCTCCATGAGGCCTTCATCGTTGTTCTGCTTTAGTTTCAAGGTAGTAAGCTTTTCAACACTCCTAGGGGCCTTGCTTCAGCACCCGTTTCAGTACCAGAACATTGCCTAGAACCAGGAAGCTCTGGTCCTGCGTGTATGCTGCGTGTCAACTTAGAAATTAGAGACTGATGGCACAAGGCTTGTTTTCCCATTTTGAAAGCTCCAGTCATGCGGCCCCGAAGCTACCTGAAAAGCACTGTTGTTACCGTGCTTTTACTTACAGCCGGCATGGCACATAGAAGAAAATGAGTTTTCTCGAAAGAAACCTTGTGCTTCCAGTTCCTAGTTGAAAGCTCACCCTGCTCTGCTCTATACCTAAACTGAAAGTCATGGTGAGCCCAAGCTTCGAAGTAAGGCCCTGATTATCCTTGCAAAACGAGAGGCGTGCAGCAGCTCCTTGAGGACGTCATCGTTGTTCTGCTTTAGTTTCAAGGTAGTAAGCTTTTCAACACTCCTGGGGGCCTTGCTTCAGCACCCGTTTCAGTACCAGAACACTGCGTAGAACCAGGAAGCTCTGCTCCTGCGTGTATGCTGCGTGTCAACCTAGAAATTAGAGACCGATGGCACAAGGCTAGTTTTCCCATTATGAAAGCTCCGTTGATGCGGCCCCGAAGCTACCTGAAAAGCACTGTTGTTACCGTGCTTTTACTTACAGCTTGCATGGCTCATAGAAGAAAATGAGTTTTCTCGAAAGAAACCTTGTGCTTCCAGTTCCTAGTTGGAAGCTCACCCTGCTCTGCTCTATACCAAACGTGAAAGTCAATGTGAGCACTAGCCTCGAAGTAAGGCCCTGATTATCCTGGCAAAACGGGAGGCGTGCAGCAGCTCCATGAGGCCTTCATCGCTGTTGTGCTTTAGTTTCACGGTAGTAAGCTTTCCAAGACTCCTAGGGACTTTGCTTAAGCAACCGTTTCGGTACCAGAACACTGCGTAGAGACAGTAAGCTCTGGTCCTGCGTGTATGCTGCGTATCAACCTAGAAATTGGAGACTGATGGCATAAGGCTTCTTTTCCCATTATGAAAGCTCCGTTCATGCGGCCTCGAAGCTACCTGAAAAGCATTGTTGTTGCCGGGGTTTTCCTCACTGCCGGCATGGTTCTGAGAAGAAAATGAGTTTTCTCCTAGAAACCTTGGGTTTCCCGTTCCTTGTTGGAAGCTCACCCTGCTCTGCGCTATACCTAAAGTGAAAGTCAACGTGAGCCCAAGCTTCGAAGTAAGGCCCTGATTATCCTTGCAAAACGAGAGGCGTGCAGCAGCTCCATGAGGCCTTCATCGTTGTTCTGCTTTAGTTTCAAGGTAGTAAGCTTTTCAACACTCCTAGGGGCCTTGCTTCAGCACCCGTTTCAGTACCAGAACACTGCGTAGAACCAGGAAGCTCAGCTCCTGCGTGTATGCTGCGTGTCAACCTAGAAATTAGAGACTGATGGCACAAGGCTAGTTTTCCCATTATGAAAGCTCCGTTGATGCGGCCCCCAAGCTACCTGAAAAGCACTGTTGTTACCGTGCTTTTACTTACAGCCGGCATGGTTCATAGAAGAAAATGAGTTTTCTCGAAAGAAACCTTGTGCTTCCAGTTCCTAGTTGGAAGCTCACCCTGCTCTGCTCTATACCAAACGTGAAAGTCAATGTGAGCACTAGCCTCGAAGTAAGGCCCTGATTATCCTGGCAAAACGGGAGGCGTGCAGCAGCTCCATGAGGCCTTCATCGCTGTTGTGCTTTAGTTTCACGGTAGTAAGCTTTCCAAGACTCCTAGGGACTTTGCTTAAGCAACCGTTTCGGTACCAGAACACTGCGTAGAGACAGTAAGCTCTGGTCCTGCGTGTATGCTGCGTATCAACCTAGAAATTGGAGACTGATGGCATAAGGCTTCTTTTCCCATTATGAAAGCTCCGTTCATGCGGCCTCGAAGCTACCTGAAAAGCATTGTTGTTGCCGGGGTTTTCCTCACTGCCGGCATGGTTCTGAGAAGAAAATGAGTTTTCTCCTAGAAACCTTGGGTTTCCAGTTCCTTGTTGGAAGCTCACCCTGCTCTGCGCTATACCTAAAGTGAAAGTCAACGTGAGCCCAAGCTTCGAAGTAAGGCCCTGATTATCCTTGCAAAACGAGAGGCGTGCAGCAGCTCCATGAGGCCTTCATCGTTGTTCTGCTTTAGTTTCAAGGTAGTAAGCTTTTCAACACTCCTAGGGGCCTTGCTTCAGCACCCGTTTCAGTACCAGAACACTGCGTAGAACCAGGAAGCTCAGCTGCTGCGTGTATGCTGCGTGTCAACCTAGAAATTAGAGACTGATGGCACAAGTCTAGTTTTCCCATTATGAAAGCTCCGTTGATGCGGCCCCGAAGCTACCTGAAAAGCACTGTTGTTACCGTGCTTTTACTTACAGCCGGCATGGTTCATAGTAGAAAATGAGTTTTCTCGAAAGAAACCTTGTGCTTCCAGTTCCTAGTTGGAAGCTCACCCTGCTCTGCTCTATACCAAACGTGAAAGTCAATGTGAGCACTAGCCTCGAAGTAAGGCCCTGATTATCCTGGCAAAACGGGAGGCGTGCAGCAGCTCCATGAGGCCTTCATCGCTGTTCTGCTTTAGTTTCACGGTAGTAAGCTTTCCAAGACTCCTAGGGACTTTGCTTAAGCAACCGTTTCGGTACCAGAACACTGCGTAGAACCAGGAAGCTCTGCTCCTGCGTGTATGCTGCGTGTCAACCTAGACATTAGAGACTGATGGCACAAGGCTAGTTTTCCCATTATGAAAGCTCCGTTGATGCGGCCCCCAAGCTACCTGAAAAGCACTGTTGTTACCGTGCTTTTACTTACAGCCGGCATGGTTCATAGAAGAAAATGAGTTTTCTCGAAAGAAACCTTGTGCTTACAGTTCCTAGTTGGAAGCTCACCCTGCTCTGCTCTATACCAAACGTGAAAGTCAATGTGAGCACTAGCCTCGAAGTAAGGCCCTGATTATCCTGGCAAAACGGGAGGCGTGCAGCAGCTCCATGAGGCCTTCATCGCTGTTCTGCTTTAGTTTCACGGTAGTAAGCTTTCCAACATTCCTAGGGACTTTGCTTAAGCAACCGTTTCGGTACCAGAACACTGCGTAGAGACAGTAAGCTCTGGTCCTGCGTGTATGCTGCGTGTCAACCTAGAAATTGGAGACTGATGGCATAAGGCTTCTTTTCCCATTATGAAAGCTCCGTTCATGCGGCCTCGAAGCTACCTGAAAAGCATTGTTGTTGCCGGGGTTTTCCTCACTGCCGGCATGGTTCTGAGAAGAAAATGAGTTTTCTCCTGAGAAACCTTGGGTTTCCAGTTCCTAGTTGGAAGCTCACCCTGCTCTGCGCTATACCTAAAGTGAAAGTCAACGTGAACCCAAGCTTCGAAGTAAGGCCCTGATTATCCTTGCAAAACGAGAGGCGTGCAGCAGCTCCATGAGGCCTTCATCATTGTTCTGCTTTAGTTTCAAGGTAGTAAGCTTTTCAACACTCCTAGGGGCCTTGCTTCAGCACCCGTTTCAGTACCAGAACACTGCGTAGAACCAGGAAGCTCTGCTCCTGCGTGTATGCTGCGTGTCAACCTAGAAATTAGAGACAGATGGCACAAGGCTAGTTTTCCCATTATGAAAGCTCCGTTGATGCGGCCCCGAAGCTACCTGAAAAGCACTGTTGTTACCGTGCTTTTACTTACAGCCGGCATGGTTCATAGAAGAAAATGAGTTTTCTCGAAAGAAACCTTGTGCTTCCAGTTCCTAGTTGGCGGCTCACCCTGCTCTGCTCTATACCAAACGTGAAAGTCAATGTGAGCACTAGCCTCGAAGTAAGGCCCTGATTATCCTGGCAAAACGGGAGGCGTGCAGCAGCTCCATGAGGCCTTCATCGCTGTTCTGCTTTAGTTTCACGGTAGTAAGCTTTCCAACATTCCTAGGGACTTTGCTTAAGCAACCGTTTCGGTACCAGAACACTGCGTAGAGACAGTAAGCTCTGGTCCTGCGTGTATGCTGCGTGTCAACCTAGAAATTGGAGACTGATGGCATAAGGCTTCTTTTCCCATTATGAAAGCTCCGTTTATGCGGCCTCGAAGCTACCTGAAAAGCACTGTTGTTGCCGGGGTTTTCCTCACTGCCGGCATGGTTCTGAGAAGAAAATGAGTTTTCTCCTGAGAAACCTTGGGTTTCCAGTTCCTTGTTGGAAGCTCACCCTGCTCTGCGCTATACCTAAAGTGAAAGTCAACGTGAGCCTAAGCTTCGAAGTAAGGCCCTGATTATCCTTGCAAAACGAGAGGCGTGCAGCAGATCCATGAGGCCTTCATCGTTGTTCTGCTTTAGTTTCAAGGTAGTAAGCTTTTCAACACTCCTAGGGGACTTGCTTCAGCACCCGTTTCAGTACCAGAACACTGCGTAGAACCAGGAAGCTCTGCTCCTGCGTGTATGCTGCGTGTCAACCTAGAAATTAGAGACTGATGGCACAAGGCTAGTTTTCCCATTATGAAAGCTCCGTTGATGCGGCCCCGAAGCTACCTGAAAAGCACTGTTGTTACCGTGCTTTTACTTACAGCCGGCATGGTTCATAGAAGAAAATGAGTTTTCTCAAAAGAAACCTTGTGCTTCCAGTTCCTAGTTGGAAGCTCACCCTGCTCTGCTCTATACCAAACGTGAAAGTCAATGTGAGCACTAGCCTCGAAGTAAGGCCCGGATTATCCTGGCAAAACGGGAGGCGTGCAGCAGCTCCATGAGGCCTTCATCGCTGTTCTGCTTTAGTTTCACGGTAGTAAGCTTTCCAACATTCCTAGGGACTTTGCTTAAGCAACCGTTTCGGTACCAGAACACTGCGTAGAGACAGTAAGCTCTGGTCCTGCGTGTATGCTGCGTGTCAACCTAGAAATTGGAGACTGATGGCATAAGGCTTCTTTTCCCATTATGAAAGCTCCGTTCATGCGGCCTCGAAGCTACCTGAAAAGCATTGTTGTTGCCGGGGTTTTCCTCACTGCCGGCATGGTTCTGAGAAGAAAATGAGTTTTCTCCTAAGAAACCTTGGGTTTCCCGTTCCTTGTTGGAAGCTCACGCTGCTCTGCTCTATACCTAAAATGAAAGTCAACGTGAGCCCAAGCTTCGAAGTAAGGCCCTGATTATCCTTGCAAAACGAGAGGCGTGCAGCAGCTCCATGAGGCCTTCATCGTTGTTCTGCTTTAGTTTCAAGGTAGTAAGCTTTTCAACACTCCTAGGGGCCTTGCTTCAGCACCCGTTTCAGTACCAGAACACTGCGTAGAACCAGGAAGCTCAGCTCCTGCGTGTATGCTGCGTGTCAACCTAGAAATTAGAGACTGATGGCACAAGGCTAGTTTTCCCATTATGAAAGATCCGTTGATGCGGCCCCGAAGCTACCTGAAAAGCACTGTTGTTACCGTGCTTTTACTTACAGCCGGCATGGTTCATAGAAGAAAATGAGTTTTCTCCAAAGAAACCTTGTGCTTCCAGTTCCTAGTTGGAAGCTCACCCTGCTCTGCTCTATACCAAACGTGAAAGTCAATGTGAGCACTAGCCTCGAAGTAAGGCCCGGATTATCCTGGCAAAACGGGAGGCGTGCAGCAGCTCCATGAGGCCTTCATCGTTGTTCTGCTTTAGTTTCAAGGTAGTAAGCTTTTCAACACTCCTAGGGGCCTTGCTTCAGCACCCGTTTCAGTACCAGAACATTGCCTAGAACCAGGAAGCTCTGGTCCTGCGTGTATGCTGCGTGTCAACTTAGAAATTAGAGACTGATGGCACAAGGCTTGTTTTCCCATTTTGAAAGCTC
The DNA here is from genome assembly GCF_028564815.1 of Eubalaena glacialis. Lineage (NCBI taxonomy): Eukaryota > Metazoa > Chordata > Mammalia > Artiodactyla > Balaenidae > Eubalaena > Eubalaena glacialis. The sequence goes on along the minus strand of NW_026871553.1, from coordinate 52,764 downwards.
CAGTCATGCGGCCCCGAAGCTACCTGAAAAGCACTGTTGTTACCGTGCTTTTACTTACAGCCGGCATGGCACATAGAAGAAAATGAGTTTTCTCGAAAGAAACCTTGTGCTTCCAGTTCCTAGTTGAAAGCTCACCCTGCTCTGCTCTATACCTAAACTGAAAGTCATGGTGAGCCCAAGCTTCGAAGTAAGGCCCTGATTATCCTTGCAAAACGAGAGGCGTGCAGCAGCTCCTTGAGGACGTCATCGTTGTTCTGCTTTAGTTTCAAGGTAGTAAGCTTTTCAACACTCCTGGGGGCCTTGCTTCAGCACCCGTTTCAGTACCAGAACACTGCGTAGAACCAGGAAGCTCTGCTCCTGCGTGTATGCTGCGTGTCAACCTAGAAATTAGAGACCGATGGCACAAGGCTAGTTTTCCCATTATGAAAGCTCCGTTGATGCGGCCCCGAAGCTACCTGAAAAGCACTGTTGTTACCGTGCTTTTACTTACAGCTTGCATGGCTCATAGAAGAAAATGAGTTTTCTCGAAAGAAACCTTGTGCTTCCAGTTCCTAGTTGGAAGCTCACCCTGCTCTGCTCTATACCAAACGTGAAAGTCAATGTGAGCACTAGCCTCGAAGTAAGGCCCTGATTATCCTGGCAAAACGGGAGGCGTGCAGCAGCTCCATGAGGCCTTCATCGCTGTTGTGCTTTAGTTTCACGGTAGTAAGCTTTCCAAGACTCCTAGGGACTTTGCTTAAGCAACCGTTTCGGTACCAGAACACTGCGTAGAGACAGTAAGCTCTGGTCCTGCGTGTATGCTGCGTATCAACCTAGAAATTGGAGACTGATGGCATAAGGCTTCTTTTCCCATTATGAAAGCTCCGTTCATGCGGCCTCGAAGCTACCTGAAAAGCATTGTTGTTGCCGGGGTTTTCCTCACTGCCGGCATGGTTCTGAGAAGAAAATGAGTTTTCTCCTAGAAACCTTGGGTTTCCCGTTCCTTGTTGGAAGCTCACCCTGCTCTGCGCTATACCTAAAGTGAAAGTCAACGTGAGCCCAAGCTTCGAAGTAAGGCCCTGATTATCCTTGCAAAACGAGAGGCGTGCAGCAGCTCCATGAGGCCTTCATCGTTGTTCTGCTTTAGTTTCAAGGTAGTAAGCTTTTCAACACTCCTAGGGGCCTTGCTTCAGCACCCGTTTCAGTACCAGAACACTGCGTAGAACCAGGAAGCTCAGCTCCTGATTGTATGCTGCGTGTCAACCTAGAAATTAGAGACTGATGGCACAAGGCTAGTTTTCCCATTATGAAAGATCCGTTGATGCGGCCCCGAAGCTACCTGAAAAGCACTGTTGTTACCGTGCTTTTACTTACAGCCGGCATGGTTCATAGAAGAAAATGAGTTTTCTCCAAAGAAACCTTGTGCTTCCAGTTCCTAGTTGGAAGCTCACCCTGCTCTGCTCTATACCAAACGTGAAAGTCAATGTGAGCACTAGCCTCGAAGTAAGGCCCGGATTATCCTGGCAAAACGGGAGGCGTGCAGCAGCTCCATGAGGCCTTCATCGTTGTTCTGCTTTCGTTTCAAGGTAGTAAGCTTTTCAACACTCCTAGGGGCCTTGCTTCAGCACCCGTTTCAGTACCAGAACATTGCCTAGAACCAGGAAGCTCTGGTCCTGCGTGTATGCTGCGTGTCAACTTAGAAATTAGAGACTGATGGCACAAGGCTTGTTTTCCCATTTTGAAAGCTCCAGTCATGCGGCCCCGAAGCTACCTGAAAAGCACTGTTGTTACCGTGCTTTTACTTACAGCCGGCATGGCACATAGAAGAAAATGAGTTTTCTCGAAAGAAACCTTGTGCTTCCAGTTCCTAGTTGAAAGCTCACCCTGCTCTGCTCTATACCTAAACTGAAAGTCATGGTGAGCCCAAGCTTCGAAGTAAGGCCCTGATTATCCTTGCAAAACGAGAGGCGTGCAGCAGCTCCTTGAGGACGTCATCGTTGTTCTGCTTTAGTTTCAAGGTAGTAAGCTTTTCAACACTCCTGGGGGCCTTGCTTCAGCACCCGTTTCAGTACCAGAACACTGCGTAGAACCAGGAAGCTCTGCTCCTGCGTGTATGCTGCGTGTCAACCTAGAAATTAGAGACCGATGGCACAAGGCTAGTTTTCCCATTATGAAAGCTCCGTTGATGCGGCCCCGAAGCTACCTGAAAAGCACTGTTGTTACCGTGCTTTTACTTACAGCTTGCATGGCTCATAGAAGAAAATGAGTTTTCTCGAAAGAAACCTTGTGCTTCCAGTTCCTAGTTGGAAGCTCACCCTGCTCTGCTCTATACCAAACGTGAAAGTCAATGTGAGCACTAGCCTCGAAGTAAGGCCCTGATTATCCTGGCAAAACGGGAGGCGTGCAGCAGCTCCATGAGGCCTTCATCGCTGTTGTGCTTTAGTTTCACGGTAGTAAGCTTTCCAAGACTCCTAGGGACTTTGCTTAAGCAACCGTTTCGGTACCAGAACACTGCGTAGAGACAGTAAGCTCTGGTCCTGCGTGTATGCTGCGTATCAACCTAGAAATTGGAGACTGATGGCATAAGGCTTCTTTTCCCATTATGAAAGCTCCGTTCATGCGGCCTCGAAGCTACCTGAAAAGCATTGTTGTTGCCGGGGTTTTCCTCACTGCCGGCATGGTTCTGAGAAGAAAATGAGTTTTCTCCTAGAAACCTTGGGTTTCCCGTTCCTTGTTGGAAGCTCACCCTGCTCTGCGCTATACCTAAAGTGAAAGTCAACGTGAGCCCAAGCTTCGAAGTAAGGCCCTGATTATCCTTGCAAAACGAGAGGCGTGCAGCAGCTCCATGAGGCCTTCATCGTTGTTCTGCTTTAGTTTCAAGGTAGTAAGCTTTTCAACACTCCTAGGGGCCTTGCTTCAGCACCCGTTTCAGTACCAGAACACTGCGTAGAACCAGGAAGCTCAGCTCCTGCGTGTATGCTGCGTGTCAACCTAGAAATTAGAGACTGATGGCACAAGGCTAGTTTTCCCATTATGAAAGAACCGTTGATGCGGCCCCGAAGCTACCTGAAAAGCACTGTTGTTACCGTGCTTTTACTTACAGCCGGCATGGTTCATAGAAGAAAATGAGTTTTCTCCAAAGAAAACTTGTGCTTCCAGTTCCTAGTTGGAAGCTCACCCTGCTCTGCTCTATACCAAACGTGAAAGTCAATGTGAGCACTAGCCTCGAAGTAAGGCCCGGATTATCCTGGCAAAACGGGAGGCGTGCAGCAGCTCCATGAGGCCTTCATCGCTGTTCTGCTTTAGTTTCACGGTAGTAAGCTTTCCAAGACTCCTAGGGACTTTGCTTAAGCAACCGTTTCGGTACCAGAACACTGCGTAGAACCAGGAAGCTCTGCTCCTGCGTGTATGCTGCGTGTCAACCTAGACATTAGAGACTGATGGCACAAGGCTAGTTTTCCCATTATGAAAGCTCCGTTGATGCGGCCCCCAAGCTACCTGAAAAGCACTGTTGTTACCGTGCTTTTACTTACAGCCGGCATGGTTCATAGAAGAAAATGAGTTTTCTCGAAAGAAACCTTGTGCTTCCAGTTCCTAGTTGGAAGCTCACCCTGCTCTGCTCTATACCAAACGTGAAAGTCAATGTGAGCACTAGCCTCGAAGTAAGGCCCTGATTATCCTGGCAAAACGGGAGGCGTGCAGCAGCTCCATGAGGCCTTCATCGCTGTTCTGCTTTAGTTTCACGGTAGTAAGCTTTCCAACATTCCTAGGGACTTTGCTTAAGCAACCGTTTCGGTACCAGAACACTGCGTAGAGACAGTAAGCTCTGGTCCTGCGTGTATGCTGCGTGTCAACCTAGAAATTGGAGACTGATGGCATAAGGCTTCTTTTCCCATTATGAAAGCTCCGTTCATGCGGCCTCGAAGCTACCTGAAAAGCATTGTTGTTACCGGGGTTTTCCTCACTGCCGGCATGGTTCTGAGAAGAAAATGAGTTTTCTCCTGAGAAACCTTGGGTTTCCAGTTCCTAGTTGGAAGCTCACCCTGCTCTGCGCTATACCTAAAGTGAAAGTCAACGTGAGCCCAAGCTTCGAAGTAAGGCCCTGATTATCCTTGCAAAACGAGAGGCGTGCAGCAGCTCCATGAGGCCTTCATCGTTGTTCTGCTTTAGTTTCAAGGTAGTAAGCTTTTCAACACTCCTAGGGGCCTTGCTTCAGCACCCGTTTCTGTACCAGAACACTGCGTAGAACCAGGAAGCTCTGCTCCTGCGTGTATGCTGCGTGTCAACCTAGAAATTAGAGACTGATGGCACAAGGCTAGTTTTCCCATTATGAAAGCTCCGTTGATGCGGCCCCGAAGCTACCTGAAAAGCACTGTTGTTACCGTGCTTTTACTTACAGCCGGCATGGTTCATAGAAGAAAATGAGTTTTCTCGAAAGAAACCTTGTGCTTCCAGTTCCTAGTTGGCGGCTCACCCTGCTCTGCTCTATACCAAACGTGAAAGTCAATGTGAGCACTAGCCTCGAAGTAAGGCCCTGATTATCCTGGCAAAACGGGAGGCGTGCAGCAGCTCCATGAGGCCTTCATCGCTGTTCTGCTTTAGTTTCACGGTAGTAAGCTTTCCAACATTCCTAGGGACTTTGCTTAAGCAACCGTTTCGGTACCAGAACACTGCGTAGAGACAGTAAGCTCTGGTCCTGCGTGTATGCTGCGTGTCAACCTAGAAATTGGAGACTGATGGCATAAGGCTTCTTTTCCCATTATGAAAGCTCCGTTTATGCGGCCTCGAAGCTACCTGAAAAGCACTGTTGTTGCCGGGGTTTTCCTCACTGCCGGCATGGTTCTGAGAAGAAAATGAGTTTTCTCCTGAGAAACCTTGGGTTTCCAGTTCCTTGTTGGAAGCTCACCCTGCTCTGCGCTATACCTAAAGTGAAAGTCAACGTGAGCCTAAGCTTGGAAGTAAGGCCCTGATTATCCTTGCAAAACGAGAGGCGTGCAGCAGCTCCATGAGGCCTTCATCGTTGTTCTGCTTTAGTTTCAAGATAGTAAGCTTTTCAACACTCCTAGGGGCCTTGCTTCAGCACCCGTTTCTGTACCAGAACACTGCGTAGAAACAGGAAGCTCTGCTCCTGCGTGTATGCTGCGTGTCAACCTAGAAATTAGAGACTGATGGCACAAGGCTAGTTTTCCCATTATGAAAGCTCCGTTGATGCGGCCCCGAAGCTACCTGAAAAGCACTGTTGTTACCGTGCTTTTACTTACAGCCGGCATGGTTCATAGAAGAAAATGAGTTTTCTCGAAAGAAACCTTGTGCTTCCAGTTCCTAGTTGGCGGCTCACCCTGCTCTGCTCTATACCAAACGTGAAAGTCAATGTGAGCACTAGCCTCGAAGTAAGGCCCTGATTATCCTGGCAAAACGGGAGGCGTGCAGCAGCTCCATGAGGCCTTCATCGCTGTTCTGCTTTAGTTTCACGGTAGTAAGCTTTCCAACATTCCTAGGGACTTTGCTTAAGCAACCGTTTCGGTACCAGAACACTGCGTAGAGACAGTAAGCTCTGGTCCTGCGTGTATGCTGCGTGTCAACCTAGAAATTGGAGACTGATGGCATAAGGCTTCTTTTCCCATTATGAAAGCTCCGTTTATGCGGCCTCGAAGCTACCTGAAAAGCACTGTTGTTGCCGGGGTTTTCCTCACTGCCGGCATGGTTCTGAGAAGAAAATGAGTTTTCTCCTGAGAAACCTTGGGTTTCCAGTTCCTTGTTGGAAGCTCACCCTGCTCTGCGCTATACCTAAAGTGAAAGTCAACGTGAGCCTAAGCTTCGAAGTAAGGCCCTGATTATCCTTGCAAAACGAGAGGCGTGCAGCAGCTCCATGAGGCCTTCATCGTTGTTCTGCTTTAGTTTCAAGATAGTAAGCTTTTCAACACTCCTAGGGGCCTTGCTTCAGCACCCGTTTCAGTACCAGAACACTGCGTAGAACCAGGAAGCTCAGCTCCTGCGTGTATGCTGCGTGTCAACCTAGAAATTAGAGACTGATGGCAGAAGGCTAGTTTTCCCATTATGAAAGATCCGTTGATGCGGCCCCGAAGCTACCTGAAAAGCACTGTTGTTACCGTGCTTTTACTTACAGGCGGCATGGTTCATAGAAGAAAATGAGTTTTCTCGAAAGAAACCTTGTGCTTCCAGTTCCTAGTTGGAAGCTCACCCTGCTCTGCTCTAAACCAAACGTGAAAGTCAATGTGAGCACTAGCCTCGAAGTAAGGCCCTGATTATCCTGGCAAAACGGGAGGCGTGCAGCAGCTCCATGAGGCCTTCATCGCTGTTCTGCTTTAGTTTCACGGTAGTAAGCTTTCCAACATTCCTAGGGACTTTGCTTAAGCAACCGTTTCGGTACCAGAACACTGCGCAGAGACAGTAAGCTCTGGTCCTGCGTGTATGCTGAGTGTCAACCTAGAAATTGGAGACTGATGGCATAAGGCTTCTTTTCCCATTATGAAAGCTCCGTTCATGCGGCCTCGAAGCTACCTGAAAAGCATTGTTGTTGCCGGGGTTTTCCTCACTGCCGGCATGGTTCTGAGAAGAAAATGAGTTTTCTCCTGAGAAACCTTGGGTTTCCAGTTCCTAGTTGGAAGCTCACCCTGCTCTGCGCTATACCTAAAGTGAAAGTCACCGTGAGCCCAAGCTTCGAAGTAAGGCCCTGATTATCCTTGCAAAACGAGAGGCGTGCAGCAGCTCCATGAGGCCTTCATCGTTGTTCTGCTTTAGTTTCAAGGTAGTAAGCTTTTCAACACTCCTAGGGGCCTTGCTTCAGCACCCGTTTCTGTACCAGAACACTGCGTAGAACCAGGAAGCTCTGCTCCTGCGTGTATGCTGCGTGTCAACCTAGAAATTAGAGACTGATGTCACAAGGCTACTTTTCCCATTATGAAAGCTCCATTGATGCGGCCCCGAAGCTACCTGAAAAGCACTGTTGTTACCGTGCTTTTACGTACAGCCGGCATGGTTCATAGAAGAAAATGAGTTTTCTCGAAAGAAACCTTGTGCTTCCAGTTCCTAGTTGGAAGCTCACCCTGCTCTGCTCTATACCAAACGTGAAAGTCAATGTGAGCACTAGCCTCGAAGTAAGGCCCGGATTATCCTGGCAAAACGGGAGGCGTGCAGCAGCTCCATGAGGCCTTCATCGCTGTTCTGCTTTAGTTTCACGGTAGTAAGCTTTCCAACATTCCTAGGGACTTTGCTTAAGCAACCGTTTCGGTACCAGAACACTGCGTAGAGACAGTAAGCTCTGGTCCTGCGTGTATGCTGCGTGTCAACCTAGAAATTGGAGACTGATGGCATAAGGCTTCTTTTCCCATTATGAAAGCTCCGTTCATGCGGCCACGAAGCTACCTGAAAAGCATTGTTGTTGCCGGGGTTTTCCTCACTGCCGGCATGGTTCTGAGAAGAAAATGATTTTTCTCCTGAGAAACCTTGGGTTTCCCGTTCCTTGTTGGAAGCTCAACCTGCTCTGCTCTATACCTAAAGTGAAAGTCAACGTGAGCCCAAGCTTCGAAGTAAGGCCCTGATTATCCTTGCAAAACGAGAGGCGTGCAGCAGCTCCATGAGGCCTTCATCGCTGTTCTGCTTTAGTTTCACGGTAGTAAGCTTTCCAACATTCCTAGGGACTTTGCTTAAGCAACCGTTTCGGTACCAGAACACTGCGTAGAGACAGTAAGCTCTGGTCCTGCGTGTATGCTGCGTGTCAACCTAGAAATTAGAGACTGATGGCACAAGGCTAGTTTTCCCATTATGAAAGCTCTGTTGATGCGGCCCCGAAGCTACCTGAAAAGCACTGTTGTTACCGTGCTTTTACTTACAGCCGGCATGGTTCATAGAAGAAAATGAGTTTTCTCCAAAGAAACCTTGTGCTTCCAGTTCCTAGTTGGAAGCTCACCCTGCTCTGCTCTATACCAAACGTGAAAGTCAATGTGAGCACTAGCCTCGAAGTAAGGCCCTGATTATCCTGGCAAAACGGGAGGCGTGCAGCAGCTCCATGAGGCCTTCATCGTTGTTCTGCTTTAGTTTCAAGGTAGTAAGCTTTCCAACATTCCTAGGGGCCTTGCTTCAGCACCCGTTTCGGTACCAGAACACTGCGTAGAGACAGTAAGCTCTGGTCCTGCGTGTATGCTGCGTGTCAACCTAGAAATTGGAGACTGATGGCATAAGGCTTCTTTTCCCATTATGAAAGCTCCGTTCATGCGGCCTCGAAGCTACCTGAAAAGCATTGTTGTTGCCGGGGTTTTCCTCACTGCCGGCATGGTTCTGAGAAGAAAATGAGTTTTCTCCTGAGAAACCTTGGGTTTCCAGTTCCTAGTTGGAAGCTCACCCTGCTCTGCGCTATACCTAAAGTGAAAGTCAACGTGAGCCCAAGCTTCGAAGTAAGGCCCTGATTATCCTTGCAAAACGAGAGGCGTGCAGCAGCTCCATGAGGCCTTCATCGTTGTTCTGCTTTAGTTTCAAGGTAGTAAGCTTTTCAACACTCCTAGGGGCCTTGCTTCAGCACCCGTTTCTGTACCAGAACACTGCGTAGAACCAGGAAGCTCAGCTCCTGCGTGTATGCTGCGTGTCAGCCTAGAAATTAGAGACTGATGGCACAAGGCTAGTTTTCCCATTATGAAAGCTCCGTTGATGCGGCCCCGAATCTACCTGAAAAGCACTGTTGTTACCGTGCTTTTACTTACAGCCGGCATGGTTCATAGAAGAAAATGAGTTTTCTCGAAAGAAACCTTGTGCTTCCAGTTCCTAGTTGGCGGCTCACCCTGCTCTGCTCTATACCAAACGTGAAAGTCAATGTGAGCACTAGCCTCGAAGTAAGGCCCTGATTATCCTGGCAAAACGGGAGGCGTGCAGCAGCTCCATGAGGCCTTCATCGCTGTTCTGCTTTAGTTTCACGGTAGTAAGCTTTCCAACATTCCTAGGGACTTTGCTTAAGCAACCGTTTCGGTACCAGAACACTGCGTAGAGACAGTAAGCTCTGGTCCTGCGTGTATGCTGCGTGTCAACCTAGAAATTGGAGACTGATGGCATAAGGCTTCTTTTCCCATTATGAAAGCTCCGTTTATGCGGCCTCGAAGCTACCTGAAAAGCACTGTTGTTGCCGGGGTTTTCCTCACTGCCGGCATGGTTCTGAGAAGAAAATGAGTTTTCTCCTGAGAAACCTTGGGTTTCCAGTTCCTTGTTGGAAGCTCACCCTGCTCTGCGCTATACCTAAAGTGAAAGTCAACGTGAGCCTAAGCTTCGAAGTAAGGCCCTGATTATCCTTGCAAAACGAGAGGCGTGCAGCAGCTCCATGAGGCCTTCATCGTTGTTCTGCTTTAGTTTCAAGATAGTAAGCTTTTCAACACTCCTAGGGGCCTTGCTTCAGCACCCGTTTCAGTACCAGAACACTGCGTAGAACCAGGAAGCTCAGCTCCTGCGTGTATGCTGCGTGTCAACCTAGAAATTAGAGACTGATGGCAGAAGGCTAGTTTTCCCATTATGAAAGATCCGTTGATGCGGCCCCGAAGCTACCTGAAAAGCACTGTTGTTACCGTGCTTTTACTTACAGGCGGCATGGTTCATAGAAGAAAATGAGTTTTCTCGAAAGAAACCTTGTGCTTCCCGTTCCTAGTTGGAAGCTCACCCTGCTCTGCTCTAAACCAAACGTGAAAGTCAATGTGAGCACTAGCCTCGAAGTAAGGCCCTGATTATCCTGGCAAAACGGGAGGCGTGCAGCAGCTCCATGAGGCCTTCATCGCTGTTCTGCTTTAGTTTCACGGTAGTAAGCTTTCCAACATTCCTAGGGACTTTGCTTAAGCAACCGTTTCGGTACCAGAACACTGCGCAGAGACAGTAAGCTCTGGTCCTGCGTGTATGCTGAGTGTCAACCTAGAAATTGGAGACTGATGGCATAAGGCTTCTTTTCCCATTATGAAAGCTCCGTTCATGCGGCCTCGAAGCTACCTGAAAAGCATTGTTGTTGCCGGGGTTTTCCTCACTGCCGGCATGGTTCTGAGAAGAAAATGAGTTTTCTCCTGAGAAACCTTGGGTTTCCAGTTCCTTGTTGGAAGCTCACCCTGCTCTGCGCTATACCTAAAGTGAAAGTCACCGTGAGCCCAAGCTTCGAAGTAAGGCCCTGATTATCCTTGCAAAACGAGAGGCGTGCAGCAGCTCCATGAGGCCTTCATCGTTGTTCTGCTTTAGTTTCAAGGTAGTAAGCTTTTCAACACTCCTAGGGGCCTTGCTTCAGCACCCGTTTCTGTACCAGAACACTGCGTAGAATCAGGAAGCTCTGCTCCTGCGTGTATGCTGCGTGTCAACCTAGAAATTAGAGACTGATGTCACAAGGCTACTTTTCCCATTATGAAAGCTCCATTGATGCGGCCCCGAAGCTACCTGAAAAGCACTGTTGTTACCGTGCTTTTACTTACAGCCGGCATGGTTCATAGAAGAAAATGAGTTTTCTCGAAAGAAACCTTGTGCTTCCAGTTCCTAGTTGGAAGCTCACCCTGCTCTGCTCTATACCAAACGTGAAAGTCAATGTGAGCACTAGCCTCGAAGTAAGGCCCGGATTATCCTGGCAAAACGGGAGGCGTGCAGCAGCTCCATGAGGCCTTCATCGCTGTTCTGCTTTAGTTTCACGGTAGTAAGCTTTCCAACATTCCTAGGGACTTTGCTTAAGCAACCGTTTCGGTACCAGAACACTGCGTAGAGACAGTAAGCTCTGGTCCTGCGTGTATGCTGCGTGTCAACCTAGAAATTGGAGACTGATGGCATAAGGCTTCTTTTCCCATTATGAAAGCTCCGTTCATGCGGCCTCGAAGCTACCTGAAAAGCATTGTTGTTGCCGGGGTTTTCCTCACTGCCGGCATGGTTCTGAGAAGAAAATGATTTTTCTCCTGAGAAACCTTGGGTTTCCCGTTCCTTGTTGGAAGCTCACCCTGCTCTGCTCTATACCTAAAGTGAAAGTCAACGTGAGCCCAAGCTTCGAAGTAAGGCCCTGATTATCCTTGCAAAACGAGAGGCGTGCAGCAGCTCCATGAGGCCTTCATCGCTGTTCTGCTTTAGTTTCACGGTAGTAAGCTTTCCAACATTCCTAGGGACTTTGCTTAAGCAACCGTTTCGGTACCAGAACACTGCGTAGAGACAGTAAGCTCTGGTCCTGCGTGTATGCTGCGTGTCAACCTAGAAATTAGAGACTGATGGCACAAGGCTAGTTTTCCCATTATGAAAGCTCTGTTGATGCGGCCCCGAAGCTACCTGAAAAGCACTGTTGTTACCGTGCTTTTACTTACAGCCGGCATGGTTCATAGAAGAAAATGAGTTTTCTCCAACGAAACCTTGTGCTTCCAGTTCCTAGTTGGAAGCTCACCCTGCTCTGCTCTATACCAAACGTGAAAGTCAATGTGAGCACTAGCCTCGAAGTAAGGCCCTGATTATCCTGGCAAAACGGGAGGCGTGCAGCAGCTCCATGAGGCCTTCATCGTTGTTCTGCTTTAGTTTCAAGGTAGTAAGCTTTCCAACATTCCTAGGGGCCTTGCTTCAGCACCCGTTTCGGTACCAGAACACTGCGTAGAGACAGTAAGCTCTGGTCCTGCGTGTATGCTGCGTGTCAACCTAGAAATTGGAGACTGATGGCATAAGGCTTCTTTTCCCATTATGAAAGCTCCGTTCATGCGGCCTCGAAGCTACCTGAAAAGCATTGTTGTTGCCGGGGTTTTCCTCACTGCCGGCATGGTTCTGAGAAGAAAATGAGTTTTCTCCTGAGAAACCTTGGGTTTCCAGTTCCTAGTTGGAAGCTCACCCTGCTCTGCGCTATACCTAAAGTGAAAGTCAACGTGAGCCCAAGCTTCGAAGTAAGGCCCTGATTATCCTTGCAAAACGAGAGGCGTGCAGCAGCTCCATGAGGCCTTCATCGTTGTTCTGCTTTAGTTTCAAGGTAGTAAGCTTTTCAACACTCCTAGGGGCCTTGCTTCAGCACCCGTTTCTGTACCAGAACACTGCGTAGAACCAGGAAGCTCAGCTCCTGCGTGTATGCTGCGTGTCAGCCTAGAAATTAGAGACTGATGGCACAAGGCTAGTTTTCCCATTATGAAAGCTCCGTTGATGCGGCCCCGAAGCTACCTGAAAAGCACTGTTGTTACCGTGCTTTTACTTACAGCCGGCATGGTTCATAGAAGAAAATGAGTTTTCTCGAAAGAAACCTTGTGCTTCCAGTTCCTAGTTGGCGGCTCACCCTGCTCTGCTCTATACCAAACGTGAAAGTCAATGTGAGCACTAGCCTCGAAGTAAGGCCCTGATTATCCTGGCAAAACGGGAGGCGTGCAGCAGCTCCATGAGGCCTTCATCGCTGTTCTGCTTTAGTTTCACGGTAGTAAGCTTTCCAACATTCCTAGGGACTTTGCTTAAGCAACCGTTTCGGTACCAGAACACTGCGTAGAGACAGTAAGCTCTGGTCCTGCGTGTATGCTGCGTGTCAACCTAGAAATTGGAGACTGATGGCATAAGGCTTCTTTTCCCATTATGAAAGCTCCGTTTATGCGGCCTCGAAGCTACCTGAAAAGCACTGTTGTTGCCGGGGTTTTCCTCACTGCCGGCATGGTTCTGAGAAGAAAATGAGTTTTCTCCTGAGAAACCTTGGGTTTCCAGTTCCTTGTTGGAAGCTCACCCTGCTCTGCGCTATACCTAAAGTGAAAGTCAACGTGAGCCTAAGCTTGGAAGTAAGGCCCTGATTATCCTTGCAAAACGAGAGGCGTGCAGCAGCTCCATGAGGCCTTCATCGTTGTTCTGCTTTAGTTTCAAGGTAGTAAGCTTTTCAACACTCCTAGGGGCCTTGCTTCAGCACCCGTTTCAGTACCAGAACACTGCGTAGAACCGGGAAGCTCAGCTCCTGCGTGTATGCTGCGTGTCAACCTAGAAATTAGAGACTGATGGCAGAAGGCTAGTTTTCCCATTATGAAAGATCCGTTGATGCGGCCCCGAAGCTACCTGAAAAGCACTGTTGTTACCGTGCTTTTACTTACAGCCGGCATGGTTCATAGAAGAAAATGAGTTTTCTCGAAAGAAACCTTGTGCTTCCAGTTCCTAGTTGGAAGCTCACCCTGCTCTGCTCTATACCAAACGTGAAAGTCAATGTGAGCACTAGCCTCGAAGTAAGGCCCTGATTATCCTGGCAAAACGGGAGGCGTGCAGCAGCTCCATGAGGCCTTCATCGCTGTTCTGCTTTAGTTTCACGGTAGTAAGCTTTCCAACATTCCTAGGGACTTTGCTTAAGCAACCGTTTCGGTACCAGAACACTGCGCAGAGACAGTAAGCTCTGGTCCTGCGTGTATGCTGAGTGTCAACCTAGAAATTGGAGACTGATGGCATAAGGCTTCTTTTCCCATTATGAAAGCTCCGTTCATGCGGCCTCGAAGCTACCTGAAAAGCATTGTTGTTGCCGGGGTTTTCCTCACTGCCGGCATGGTTCTGAGAAGAAAATGAGTTTTCTCCTGAGAAACCTTGGGTTTCCAGTTCCTAGTTGGAAGCTCACCCTGCTCTGCGCTATACCTAAAGTGAAAGTCAACGTGAGCCCAAGCTTCGAAGTAAGGCCCTGATTATCCTTGCAAAACGAGAGGCGTGCAGCAGCTCCATGAGGCCTTCATCGTTGTTCTGCTTTAGTTTCAAGGTAGTAAGCTTTTCAACACTCCTAGGGGCCTTGCTTCAGCACCCGTTTCTGTACCAGAACACTGCGTAGAACCAGGAAGCTCTGCTCCTGCGTGTATGCTGCGTGTCAACCTAGAAATTAGAGACTGATGTCACAAGGCTACTTTTCCCATTATGAAAGCTCCGTTGATGCGGCCCCGAAGCTACCTGAAAAGCACTGTTGTTACCGTGCTTTTACTTACAGCCGGCATGGTTCATAGAAGAAAATGAGTTTTCTCGAAAGAAACCTTGTGCTTCCAGTTCCTAGTTGGAAGCTCACCCTGCTCTGCTCTATACCAAACGTGAAAGTCAATGTGAGCACTAGCCTCGAAGTAAGGCCCTGATTATCCTGGCAAATCGGGAGGCGTGCAGCAGCTCCATGAGGCCTTCATCGCTGTTCTGCTTTAGTTTCACGGTAGTAAGCTTTCCAACATTCCTAGGGACTTTGCTTAAGCAACCGTTTCGGTACCAGAACACTGCGTAGAGACAGTAAGCTCTGGTCCTGCGTGTATGCTGCGTGTCAACCTAGAAATTGGAGACTGATGGCATAAGGCTTCTTTTCCCATTATGAAAGCTCCGTTTATGCGGCCTCGAAGCTACCTGAAAAGCACTGTTGTTGCCGGGGTTTTCCTCACTGCCGGCATGGTTCTGAGAAGAAAATGAGTTTTCTCCTGAGAAACCTTGGGTTTCCAGTTCCTTGTTGGAAGCTCACCCTGCTCTGCGCTATACCTAAAGTGAAAGTCAACGTGAGCCTAAGCTTCGAAGTAAGGCCCTGATTATCCTTGCAAAACGAGAGGCGTGCAGCAGCTCCATGAGGCCTTCATCGTTGTTCTGCTTTAGTTTCAAGGTAGTAAGCTTTTCAACACTCCTAGGGGACTTGCTTCAGCACCCGTTTCAGTACCAGAACACTGCGTAGAACCAGGAAGCTCTGCTCCTGCGTGTATGCTGCGTGTCAACCTAGAAATTAGAGACTGATGGCACAAGGCTAGTTTTCCCATTATGAAAGCTCCGTTGATGCGGCCCCGAAGCTACCTGAAAAGCACTGTTGTTACCGTGCTTTTACTTACAGCCGGCATGGTTCATAGAAGAAAATGAGTTTTCTCGAAAGAAACCTTGTGCTTCCAGTTCCTAGTTGGAAGCTCACCCTGCTCTGCTCTATACCAAACGTGAAAGTCAATGTGAGCACTAGCCTCGAAGTAAGGCCCGGATTATCCAGGCAAAACGGGAGGCGTGCAGCAGCTCCATGAGGCCTTCATCGCTGTTCTGCTTTAGTTTCACGGTAGTAAGCTTTCCAACATTCCTAGGGACTTTGCTTAAGCAAACGTTTCGGTACCAGAACACTGCGTAGAGACAGTAAGCTCTGGTCCTGCGTGTATGCTGCGTGTCAACCTAGAAATTGGAGACTGATGGCATAAGGCTTCTTTTCCCATTATGAAAGCTCCGTTCATGCGGCCTCGAAGCTACCTGAAAAGCATTGTTGTTGCCGGGGTTTTCCTCACTGCCGGCATGGTTCTGAGAAGAAAATGAGTTTTCTCCTGAGAAACCTTGGGTTTCCCGTTCCTTGTTGGAAGCTCACCCTGCTCTGCTCTATACCTAAAGTGAAAGTCAACGTGAGCCCAAGCTTCGAAGAAAGGCCCTGATTATCCTTGCAAAACGAGAGGCGTGCAGCAGCTCCATGAGGCCTTCATCGTTGTTCTGCTTTAGTTTCAAGGTAGTAAGCTTTTCAACAATCCTAGCGGCCTTGCTTCACCACCCGTTTCTGTACCAGAACACTGCGTAGAACCAGGAAGCTCTGCTCCTGCGTGTATGCTGCGTGTCAACCTAGAAATGAGAGACTGATGGCACAAGGCTAGTTTTCCCATTATGAAAGCTCCGTTGATGCGGCCCCGAAGCTACCTGAAAAGCACTGTTGTTACCGTGCTTTTACTTACAGCCGGCATGGTTCATAGAAGAAAATGAGTTTTCTCGAAAGAAACCTTGTGCTTCCAGTTCCTAGTTGGAAGCTCACCCTGCTCTGCTCTATACCAAACGTGAAAGTCAATGTGAGCACTAGCCTCGAAGTAAGGCCCGGATTATCCAGGCAAAACGGGAGGCGTGCAGCAGCTCCATGAGGCCTTCATCGCTGTTCTGCTTTAGTTTCACGGTAGTAAGCTTTCCAACATTCCTAGGGACTTTGCTTAAGCAAACGTTTCGGTACCAGAACACTGCGTAGAGACAGTAAGCTCTGGTCCTGCGTGTATGCTGCGTGTCAACCTAGAAATTGGAGACTGATGGCATAAGGCTTCTTTTCCCATTATGAAAGCTCCGTTCATGCGGCCTCGAAGCTACCTGAAAAGCATTGTTGTTGCCGGGGTTTTCCTCACTGCCGGCATGGTTCTGAGAAGAAAATGAGTTTTCTCCTGAGAAACCTTGGGTTTCCCGTTCCTTGTTGGAAGCTCACCCTGCTCTGCTCTATACCTAAAGTGAAAGTCAACGTGAGCCCAAGCTTCGAAGAAAGGCCCTGATTATCCTTGCAAAACGAGAGGCGTGCAGCAGCTCCATGAGGCCTTCATCGTTGTTCTGCTTTAGTTTCAAGGTAGTAAGCTTTTCAACACTCCTAGGGGCCTTGCTTCACCACCCGTTTCTGTACCAGAACACTGCGTAGAACCAGGAAGCTCTGCTCCTGCGTGTATGCTGCGTGTCAACCTAGAAATTAGAGACTGATGGCACAAGGCTAGTTTTCCCATTATGAAAGCTCCGTTGATGCGGCCCCGAAGCTACCTGAAAAGCACTGTTGTTACCGTGCTTTTACTTACAGCCGGCATGGTTCATAGAAGAAAATGAGTTTTCTCGAAAGAAACCTTGTGCTTCCAGTTCCTAGTTGGCGGCTCACCCTGCTCTGCTCTATACCAAACGTGAAAGTCAATGTGAGCACTAGCCTCGAAGTAAGGCCCTGATTATCCTGGCAAAACGGGA
The DNA here is from genome assembly GCF_028564815.1 of Eubalaena glacialis. Taxonomy (NCBI): domain Eukaryota; kingdom Metazoa; phylum Chordata; class Mammalia; order Artiodactyla; family Balaenidae; genus Eubalaena; species Eubalaena glacialis. The sequence continues at coordinate 36,132 of NW_026871553.1, read as the reverse complement.
GGCGTGCAGCAGCTCCATGAGGCCTTCATCGCTGTTCTGCTTTAGTTTCACGGTAGTAAGCTTTCCAACATTCCTAGGGACTTTGCTTAAGCAACCGTTTCGGTACCAGAACACTGCGTAGAGACAGTAAGCTCTGGTCCTGCGTGTATGCTGCGTGTCAACCTAGAAATTGGAGACTGATGGCATAAGGCTTCTTTTCCCATTATGAAAGCTCCGTTTATGCGGCCTCGAAGCTACCTGAAAAGCACTGTTGTTGCCGGGGTTTTCCTCACTGCCGGCATGGTTCTGAGAAGAAAATGAGTTTTCTCCTGAGAAACCTTGGGTTTCCAGTTCCTTGTTGGAAGCTCACCCTGCTCTGCGCTATACCTAAAGTGAAAGTCAACGTGAGCCTAAGCTTGGAAGTAAGGCCCTGATTATCCTTGCAAAACGAGAGGCGTGCAGCAGCTCCATGAGGCCTTCATCGTTGTTCTGCTTTAGTTTCAAGGTAGTAAGCTTTTCAACACTCCTAGGGGCCTTGCTTCAGCACCCGTTTCAGTACCAGAACACTGCGTAGAACCAGGAAGCTCAGCTCCTGCGTGTATGCTGCGTGTCAACCTAGAAATTAGAGACTGATGGCAGAAGGCTAGTTTTCCCATTATGAAAGATCCGTTGATGCGGCCCCGAAGCTACCTGAAAAGCACTGTTGTTACCGTGCTTTTACTTACAGCCGGCATGGTTCATAGAAGAAAATGAGTTTTCTCGAAAGAAACCTTGTGCTTCCAGTTCCTAGTTGGAAGCTCACCCTGCTCTGCTCTATACCAAACGTGAAAGTCAATGTGAGCACTAGCCTCGAAGTAAGGCCCTGATTATCCTGGCAAAACGGGAGGTGTGCAGCAGCTCCATGAGGCCTTCATCGCTGTTCTGCTTTAGTTTCACGGTAGTAAGCTTTCCAACATTCCTAGGGACTTTGCTTAAGCAACCGTTTCGGTACCAGAACACTGCGCAGAGACAGTAAGCTCTGGTCCTGCGTGTATGCTGAGTGTCAACCTAGAAATTGGAGACTGATGGCATAAGGCTTCTTTTCCCATTATGAAAGCTCCGTTCATGCGGCCTCGAAGCTACCTGAAAAGCATTGTTGTTGCCGGGGTTTTCCTCACTGCCGGCATGGTTCTGAGAAGAAAATGAGTTTTCTCCTGAGAAACCTTGGGTTTCCAGTTCCTAGTTGGAAGCTCACCCTGCTCTGCGCTATACCTAAAGTGAAAGTCAACGTGAGCCCAAGCTTCGAAGTAAGGCCCTGATTATCCTTGCAAAACGAGAGGCGTGCAGCAGCTCCATGAGGCCTTCATCGTTGTTCTGCTTTAGTTTCAAGGTAGTAAGCTTTTCAACACTCCTAGGGGCCTTGCTTCAGCACCCGTTTCTGTACCAGAACACTGCGTAGAACCAGGAAGCTCTGCTCCTGCGTGTATGCTGCGTGTCAACCTAGAAATTAGAGACTGATGTCACAAGGCTACTTTTCCCATTATGAAAGCTCCGTTGATGCGGCCCCGAAGCTACCTGAAAAGCACTGTTGTTACCGTGCTTTTACTTACAGCCGGCATGGTTCATAGAAGAAAATGAGTTTTCTCGAAAGAAACCTTGTGCTTCCAGTTCGTAGTGGGCGGCTCACCCTGCTCTGCTCTATACCAAACGTGAAAGTCAATGTGAGCACTAGCCTCGAAGTAAGGCCCTGATTATCCTGGCAAAACGGGAGGCGTGCAGCAGCTCCATGAGGCCTTCATCGCTGTTCTGCTTTAGTTTCACGGTAGTAAGCTTTCCAACATTCCTAGGGACTTTGCTTAAGCAACCGTTTCGGTACCAGAACACTGCGTAGAGACAGTAAGCTCTGGTCCTGCGTGTATGCTGCGTGTCAACCTAGAAATTGGAGACTGATGGCATAAGGCTTCTTTTCCCATTATGAAAGCTCCGTTTATGCGGCCTCGAAGCTACCTGAAAAGCACTGTTGTTGCCGGGGTTTTCCTCACTGCCGGCATGGTTCTGAGAAGAAAATGAGTTTTCTCCTGAGAAACCTTGGGTTTCCAGTTCCTTGTTGGAAGCTCACCCTGCTCTGCGCTATACCTAAAGTGAAAGTCAACGTGAGCCTAAGCTTCGAAGTAAGGCCCTGATTATCCTTGCAAAACGAGAGGCGTGCAGCAGCTCCATGAGGCCTTCATCGTTGTTCTGCTTTAGTTTCAAGGTAGTAAGCTTTTCAACACTCCTAGCGGCCTTGCTTCACCACCCGTTTCTGTACCAGAACACTGCGTAGAACCAGGAAGCTCTGCTCCTGCGTGTATGCTGCGTGTCAACCTAGAAATGAGAGACTGATGGCACAAGGCTAGTTTTCCCATTATGAAAGCTCCGTTGATGCGGCCCCGAAGCTACCTGAAAAGCACTGTTGTTACCGTGCTTTTACTTACAGCCGGCATGGTTCATAGAAGAAAATGAGTTTTCTCAAAAGAAACCTTGTGCTTCCAGTTCCTAGTTGGAAGCTCACCCTGCTCTGCTCTATACCAAACGTGAAAGTCAATGTGAGCACTAGCCTCGAAGTAAGGCCCTGATTATCCTGGCAAAACGGGAGGCGTGCAGCAGCTCCATGAGGCCTTCATCGCTGTTCTGCTTTAGTTTCAAGGTAGTAAGATTTTCAACACTCCTAGGGGCCTTGCTTCAGCACCCGTTTCAGTCAGAACACTGCGTAGAACCAGGAAGCTCTGCTCCTGCGTGTATGCTGCGTGTCAACCTAGAAATTAGAGACTGATGGCACAAGGCTAGTTTTCCCATTATGAAAGCTCCGTTGATGCGGCCCCGAAGCTACCTGAAAAGCACTGTTGTTACCGTGCTTTTACTTACAGCCGGCATGGTTCATAGAAGAAAATGAGTTTTCTCGAAAGAAACCTTGTGCTTCCAGTTCCTAGTTGGAAGCTCACCCTGCTCTGCTCTATACCAAATGTGAAAGTCAATGTGAGCACTAGCCTCGAAGTAAGGCCCTGATTATCCTGGCAAAACGGGAGGCGTGCAGCAGCTCCATGAGGCCTTCATCGCTGTTCTGCTTTAGTTTCACGGTAGTAAGCTTTCCAACATTCCTAGGGACTTTGCTTAAGCAACCGTTTCGGTACCAGAACACTGGGTAGAGACAGTAAGCTCTGGTCCTGCGTGTATGCTGCGTGTCAACCTAGAAATTGGAGACTGATGGCATAAGGCTTCTTTTCCCATTATGAAAGCTCCGTTCATGCGGCCTCGAAGCTACCTGAAAAGCATTGTTGTTGCCGGGGTTTTCCTCACTGCCGGCATGGTTCTGAGAAGAAAATGAGTTTTCTCCTAAGAAACCTTGGGTTTCCCGTTCCTTGTTGGAAGCTCACCCTGCTCTGCTCTATACCTAAAATGAAAGTCAACGTGAGCCCAAGCTTCGAAGTAAGGCCCTGATTATCCTTGCAAAACGAGAGGCGTGCAGCAGCTCCATGAGGCCTTCATCGTTGTTCTGCTTTAGTTTCAAGGTAGTAAGCTTTTCAACACTCCTAGGGGCCTTGCTTCAGCACCCGTTTCAGTCAGAACACTGCGTAGAACCAGGAAGCTCTGCTCCTGCGTGTATGCTGCGTGTCAACCTAGAAATTAGGGACTGATGGCACAAGGCTAGTTTTCCCATTATGAAAGCTCCGTTGATGCGGCCCCGAAGCTACCTGAAAAGCACTGTTGTTACCGTGCTTTTACTTACAGCCGGCATGGTTCATAGAAGAAAATGAGTTTTCTCGAAAGAAACCTTGTGCTTCCAGTTCCTAGTTGGAAGCTCACCCTGCTCTGCTCTATAGCAAACGTGAAAGTCAATGTGAGCACTAGCCTCGAAGTAAGGCCCTGATTATCCTGGCAAAACGGGAGGCGTGCAGCAGCTCCATGAGGCCTTCATCGCTGTTCTGCTTTAGTTTCAAGGTAGTAAGCTTTTCAACACTCCTAGGGGCCTTGCTTCAGCACCCGTTTCAGTCAGAACACTGCGTAGAACCAGGAAGCTCTGCTCCTGCGTGTATGCTGCGTGTCAACCTAGAAATTAGAGACTGATGGCAGAAGGCTTGTTTTCCCATTTTGAAAGCTCCATTCATGCGGCCCCGAAGCTACCTGAAAAGCACTGTTGTTAACGTGCTTTTACTTACAGCCGGCATGGCACATAGAAGAAAATGAGTTTTCTCGAAAGAAACCTTGTGCTTCCAGTTCCTAGTTGGAAGCTCACCCTGCTCTGCTCTATACCAAACGTGAAAGTCAATGTGAGCACTAGCCTCGAAGTAAGGCCCTGATTATCCTAGCAAAACGGGAGGCGTGCAGCAGCTCCATGAGGCCTTCATCGCTGTTCTGCTTTAGTTTCACGGTAGTAAGCTTTCCAACATTCCTAGGGACTTTGCTTAAGCAACCGTTTCGGTACCAGAACACTGCGTAGAGACAGTAAGCTCTGGTCCTGCGTGTATGCTGCGTGTCAACCTAGAAATTGGAGACTGATGGCATAAGGCTTCTTTTCCCATTATGAAAGCTCCGTTCATGCGGCCTCGAAGCTACCTGAAAAGCATTGTTGTTGCCGGGGTTTTCCTCACTGCCGGCATGGTTCTGAGAAGAAAATGAGTTTTCTCCTAAAAACCTTGGGTTTCCAGTTCCTTGTTGGAAGCTCACCCTGCTCTGCGCTATACCTAAAGTGAAAGTCAACGTGAGCCCAAGCTTCGAAGTAAGGCCCTGATTATCCTTGCAAAACGAGAGGCGTGCAGCAGCTCCATGAGGCTTTCATCGTTGTTCTGCTTTAGTTTCAAGGTAGTAAGCTTTTCAACACTCCTAGGGGCCTTGCTTCCGCACCCGTTTCAATACCAGAACACTGCGTACAACCAGGAAGCTCTGCTCCTGCGTGTATGCTGCGTGTCAACCTAGAAATTAGAGACTGATGGCACAAGGCTAGTTTTCCCATTATGAAAGCTCCGTTGATGCGGCCCCGAAGCTACCTGAAAAGCACTGTTGTTACCGTGCTTTTACTTACAGCCGGCATGGTTCATAGAGGAAAATGAGTTTTCTCGAAGGAAACCTTGTGCTTCCAGTTCCTAGTTGGAAGCTCACCCTGCTCTGCTCTATACCAAACGTGAAAGTCAATGTGAGCACTAGCCTCGAAGTAAGGCCCTGATTATCCTGGCAAAACGGGAGGCGTGCAGCAGCTCCATGAGGCCTTCATCGCTGTTCTGCTTTAGTTTCACGGTAGTAAGCTTTCCAACATTCCTAGGGACTTTGCTTAAGCAACCGTTTCGGTACCAGAACACTGCGTAGAGACAGTAAGCTCTGGTCCTGCGTGTATGCTGCGTGTCAACCTAGAAATTGGAGACTGATGGCATAAGGCTTCTTTTCCCATTATGAAAGCTCCGTTCATGCGGCCTCGAAGCTACCTGAAAAGCATTGTTGTTGCCGGGGTTTTCCTCACTGCCGGCATGGTTCTGAGAAGAAAATGAGTTTTCTCGTGAGAAACCTTGGGTTTCCAGTTCCTTGTTGGAAGCTCACCCTGCTCTGCGCTATACCTAAAGTGAAAGTCAACGTGAGCCCAAGCTTCGAAGTAAGGCCCTGATTATCCTTGCAAAACGAGAGGCGTGCAGCAGCTCCATGAGGCCTTCATCGTTGTTCTGCTTTAGTTTCAAGGTAGTAAGCTTTTCAACACTCCTAGGGGCCTTGCTTCAGCACCCGTTTCAGTACCAGAACACTGCGTAGAACCAGGAAGCTCTGCTCCTGCGTGTATGCTGCGTGTCAACCTAGAAATTAGAGACTGATGGCACAAGGCTAGTTTTCCCATTATGAAAGCTCCGTTGATGCGGCCCCGAAGCTACCTGAAAAGCACTGTTGTTACCGTGCTTTTACTTACAGCCGGCATGGTTCATAGAAGAAAATGAGTTTTCTCGAAAGAAACCTTGTGCTTCCAGTTCCTAGTTGGAAGCTCACCCTGCTCTGCTCTATACCAAACGTGAAAGTCAATGTGAGCACTAGCCTCGAAGTAAGGCCCTGATTATCCTGGCAAAACGGGAGGCGTGCAGCAGCTCCATGAGGCCTTCATCGCTGTTCTGCTTTAGTTTCACGGTAGTAAGCTTTCCAACATTCCTAGGGACTTTGCTTAAGCAACCGTTTCGGTACCAGAACACTGCGTAGAGACAGTAAGCTCTGGTCCTGCGTGTATGCTGCGTGTCAACCTAGAAATTGGAGACTGATGGCATAAGGCTTCTTTTCCCATTATGAAAGCTCCGTTCATGCGGCCTCGAAGCTACCTGAAAAGCATTGTTGTTGCCGGGGTTTTCCTCACTGCCGGCATGGTTCTGAGAAGAAAATGAGTTTTCTCCTAAAAACCTTGGGGTTCCAGTTCCTTGTTGGAGGCTCACCCTGCTCTGCGCTATACCTAAAGTGAAAGTCAACGTGAGCTCAAGCTTCAAAGTAAGGCCCTGATTATCCTTGCAAAACGAGAGGCGTGCAGCAGCTCCATGAGGCCTTCATCGTTGTTCTGCTTTAGTTTCAAGGTAGTAAGCTTTTCAACACTCCTAGGGGCCTTGCTTCCGCACCCGTTTCTGTACCAGAACACTGCGTAGAACCAGGAAGCTCTGCTCCTGCGTGTATGCTGCGTGTCAACCTAGAAATGAGAGACTGATGGCACAAGGCTAGTTTTCCCATTATGAAAGCTCCGTTGATGCGGCCCCGAAGCTACCTGAAAAGCACTGTTGTTACCGTGCTTTTAGTTACAGCCGGCATGGTTCATAGAAGAAAATGAGTTTTCTCGAAAGAAACCTTGTGCTTCCAGTTCCTTGTTGGAAGCTCACCCTGCTCTGCTCTATACCAAACGTGAAAGTCAATGTGAGCACTAGCCTCGAAGTAAGGCCCTGATTATCCTGGCAAAACGGGAGGCGTGCAGCAGCTCCATGAGGCCTTCATCGCTGTTCTGCTTTAGTTTCACGGTAGTAAGCTTTCCAACATTCCTAGGGACTTTGCTTAAGCAACCGTTTCGGTACCAGAACACTGCGTAGAGACAGTAAGCTCTTGTCCTGCGTGTATGCTGCGTGTCAACCTAGAAATTGGAGACTGATGGCATAAGGCTTCTTTTCCCATTATGAAAGCTCCGTTCATGCGGCCTCGAAGCTACCTGAAAAGCATTGTTGTTGCCGGGGTTTTCCTCACTGCCGGCATGGTTCTGAGAAGGAAATGAGTTTTCTCCTACGAAACCTTGGTTTCCAGTTCCTTGTTGGAAGCTCACCCTGCTCTGCGCTATACCTAAAGTGAAAGTCAACGTGAGCCCATGCTTCAAAGTAAGGCCCTGATTATCCTTGCAAAACGAGAGGGCGTGCAGCAGATCCATGAGGCCTTCATCGTTGTTCTGCTTTAGTTTTCAAGGTAGTAAGCTTTTCAACACTCCTAGGGGACTTGCTTCAGCACCCGTTTCAGTACCAGAACACTGCGTAGAACCAGGAAGCTCTGCTCCTGCGTGTATGCTGCGTGTCAACCTAGAAATTAGAGACTGATGGCACAAGGCTAGTTTTTCCCATTATGAAAGCTCCGTTGATGCGGCCCCGAAGCTACCTGAAAAGCACTGTACAGTGCTTTTCAGTAGCTTCGGGGCCGCATCAACGGAGCTTTCATAATGGGAAAACTAGCCTTGTGCCATCAGTCTCTAATTTCTAGGTTTGACACGCAGCATACACGCAGGAGCAGAGCTTCCTGGTTCTACGCAGTGTTCTGGTACTGAAACGGGTGCTGAAGCAAGTCCCCTAGGAGTGTTGAAAAGCTTACTACCTTGAAACTAAAGCAGAACAACGATGAAGGCCTCATGTGATCTGCTGCACGCCTCTCGTTTTGCAAGGATAATCAGGGCCTTACTTTGAAGCATGGGCTCACGTTGACTTTCACTTTAGGTATAGCGCAGAGCAGGGTGAGCTTCCAAACAAGGAACTGGAAACCCAAGGTTTCTGTAGGAGAAAACTCATTTCCTTCTCAGAACCATGCCGCAGTGAGGAAAACCCGGCAACAACAATGCTTTTCAGGTAGCTTCGAGGCCGCATGAACGGAGCTTTCATAATGGGAAAAGAAGCCTTATGCCATCAGTCTCCAATTTCTAGGTTGACACGCAGCATACACGCAGGACAAGAGCTTACTGTCTCTACGCAGTGTTCTGGTACCGAAACGGTTGCTTAAGCAAAAGTCCCTAGGAATGTTGGAAAGCTTACTACCGTGAAACTAAAGCAGAACAGCGATGAAGGCCCTCATGAGCTGCTGCACGCCTCCCGTTTTGCCAGGATAATCAGGGCCTTACTTCGAGGCTAGTGCTCACTTTGACTTTCACGTTTGGTATAGAGCAGAGCAGGGTGAGCTTCCAACAAGGAACTGGAAGCACAAGGTTTCTTTCGAGAAAACTCATTTCTTCTATGAACCATGCCGGCTGTAACTAAAAGCACGGTAACAACAGTGCTTTTCAGGTAGCTTCGGGGCCGCATCAACGGAGCTTTCATAATGGGGAAAACTAGCCTTGTGCCATCAGTCTCTCATTTCTAGGTTGACACGCAGCATACACGCAGGAGCAGAGCTTCCTGGTTCTACGCAGTGTTCTGGTACAGAAACGGGTGCGGAAGCAAGGCCCCTAGGAGTGTTGAAAAGCTTACTACCTTGAAACTAAAAGCAGAACAACGATGAAGGCCTCATGGAGCTGCTGCACGCCTCTCGTTTGCAAGGATAATCAGGGCCTTACTTTGAAGCTTGAGCTCACGTTGACTTCACTTTAGGTATAGCGCAGAGCAGGGTGAGCCTCCAACAAGGAACTGTGAACCCCAAGGTTTTTAGGAGAAAACTCATTTTCTTCTCAGAACCATGCCGGCAGTGAGGAAAACCCCGGCAACAACAATGCTTTTCAGGTAGCTTCGAGGCCGCATGAACGTAGCTTTCATAATGGGAAAAGAGCCTTATGCCATCAGTCTCCAATTTCTAGGTTGACACGCAGCATACACGCAGGGACCAGAGCTTACTGTCTCTACGCAGTGTTCTGGTACCGAAACGGTTGCTTAAGCAAAGTCCCTAGGAATGTTGAAAGCTTACTACCGTGAAACTAAAGCAGAACAGCGATGAAGGCCTCATGGAGCTGCTGCACGCCTCCCGTTTTGCCAGGATAATCAGGGCCTTACTTCGAGGCTAGTGCTCACATTGACTTTCACGTTGGTATAGAGCAGAGCAGGGTGAGCTTCCAACTAGGAACTGGAAGCACAAGGTTTCTTTCGAGAAAACTCATTTCTTCTATGAACCATGCCGGCTGTAAGTAAAAGCACGGTAACAACAGTGCTTTTCAGGTAGCTTCGGGGCCGCTTCAACGGAGCTTTCATAATGGGAAAACTAGCCTTGTGCCATCAGTCTCTAATTTCTAGGTTGACACGCAGCATACACGCAGGAGCAGAGCTTCCTGTTCTACGCAGTGTTCTGGTACTGAAACGGGTGCTGAAGCAAGGCCCCTAGGAGTGTTGAAAAGCTTACTACCTTGAAACTAAAGCAGAACAACGATGAAGGCCTCATGGAGCTGCTGCACGCCTCTCGTTTTGCAAGGATAATCAGGGGCCTTACTTCGAAGCTTGGGCTCACGTTGACTTTCACTTTAGGTATAGCGCAGAGCAGGGTGAGCTTCAACAAGGAACTGGAAACCCAAGGTTTCTCACGAGAAAACTCATTTTCTTCTCAGAACCATGCGGCAGTGGAGGAAAACCCCGGCAACAACAATGCTTTTCAGGGTAGCTTCGAGGCCGCATGAACGGAGCTTCATAATGGGAAAAGAAGCCTTATGCCATCATTCTCCAATTTCTAGGTTGACACGCAGCATACACGCAGGACCAGAGCTTACTGTCTCTACGCAGTGTTCTGGTACCGAAACGGTTGCTTAGCAAAGTCCCTAGGAATGTGGAAAGCTTACTACCGTGAAACTAAAGCAGAACAGCGATGAAGGCCTCATGGAGCTGCTGCACGCCTCCCGTTTTTGCCAGGATAATCAGGGCCTTACTTCGAGGCTAGTGCTCACATTGACTTTCACGTTTGGTATAGAGCAGAGCAGGGTGAGCTTCCAACTAGGAACTGGAAGCACAAGGTTTCCTTCGAGAAAACTCATTTTCCTCTATGAACCATGCCGGCTGTAAGTAAAAGCACGGTAACAACAGTGCTTTTCAGGTAGCTTCGGGGCCGCATCAACGGAGCTTTCATAATGGGAAAACTAGCCTTGTGCCATCAGTCTCTAATTTCTAGGTTGACACGCAGCATACACGCAGGAGCAGAGCTTCCTGGTTGTACGCAGTGTTTCTGGTATTGAAACGGGTGCGGAAGCAAGGCCCCTAGGAGTGTTGAAAAGCTTACTACCTTGAAACTAAAGCAGAACAACGATGAAAGCCTCATGGAGCTGCTGCACGCCTCTCGTTTGCAAGGATAATCAGGGCCTTACTTCGAAGCTTGGGCTCACGTTGACTTTCACTTTAGGGTATAGCGCAGAGCAGGGTGAGCTTCCAACAAGGAACTGGAAACCCAAGGTTTTTAGGAGAAAACTCATTTTCTTCTCAGAACCATGCCGGCAGTGAGGAAAACCCCGGCAACAACAATGCTTTTCAGGTAGCTTCGAGGCCGCATGAACGGAGCTTTCATAATGGGAAAAGAAGCCTTATGCCATCAGTCTCCAATTTCTAGGTTGACACGCAGCATACACGCAGGACCAGAGCTTACTGTCTCTACGCAGTTTCTGGTACCGAAACGGTTGCTTAAGCAAAGTCCCTAGGAATGTTGGAAAGCTTACTACCGTGAAACTAAAGCAGAACAGCGATGAAGGCCTCATGGAGCTGCTGCACGCCTCCCGTTTTGCTAGGATAATCAGGGCCTTACTTCGAGGCTAGTGCTCACATTGACTTTCACGTTTGGTATAGAGCAGAGCAGGGTGAGCTTCCAACTAGGAACTGGAAGCACAAGGGTTTCTTCGAGAAAACTCATTTTCTTCTATGTGCCATGCCGGCTGTAAGTAAAAGCACGTTAACAACAGTGCTTTTCAGGTAGCTTCGGGGCCGCATGAATGGAGCTTTCAAAATGGGAAAACAAGCCTTCTGCCATCAGTCTCTAATTTCTAGGTTGACACGCAGCATACACGCAGGAGCAGAGCTTCCTGGTTCTACGCAGTGTTCTGACTGAAACGGGTGCTGAAGCAAGGCCCCCTAGGAGTGTTGAAAAGCTTACTACCTTGAAACTAAAGCAGAACAGCGATGAAGGCCTCATGGAGCTGCTGCACGCCTCCCGTTTTGCCAGGATAATCAGGGCCTTACTTCGAGGCTAGTGCTCACATTGACTTTCACGTTTGCTATAGAGCATAGCAGGTGAGCTTCCAACTAGGAACTGGAAGCACAAGGTTTCTTTCGAGAAAACTCATTTTCTTCTATGAACCATGCCGGCTGTAAGTAAAAGCACGGTAACACAGTGCTTTTCAGGTAGCTTCGGGGCCGCATCAACGGAGCTTTCATAATGGGAAAACTAGCCTTGTGCCATCAGTCCCTAATTTCTAGGTTGACACTCAGCATACACGCAGAGCAGAGCTTCCTGGTCTACGCAGTGTTCTGACTGAAACGGGTGCTGAAGCAAGGCCCCTAGGAGTGTTGAAAAGCTTACTACCTTGAAACTAAAGCAGAACAACGATGAAGGCCTCATGGAGCTGCTGCACGCCTCTCGTTTTGCAAGGATAATCAGGGCCTTACTTCGAAGCTTGGGCTCACGTTGACTTTCATTTAGGTATAGAGCAGAGCAGGGTGAGCTTCCAACAAGGAACGGGAAACCCAAGGTTTCTTAGGAGAAAACTCATTTTCTTCTCAGAACCATGCCGGCAGTGAGGAAAACCCCGGCAACAACAATGCTTTTCAGGTAGCTTCGAGGCCGCATGAAACGGAGCTTTCATAATGGGAAAAGAAGCCTTATGCCATCAGTCTCCAATTTCTAGGTTGACACGCAGCATACACCAGGACCAGAGCTTACTGTCTCTACCCAGTGTTCTGGTACCGAAACGGTTGCTTAAGCAAAGTCCCTAGGAATGTTGGAAAGCTTACTACCGTGAAACTAAAGCAGAACAGCGATGAAGGCCTCATGGAGCTGCTGCACGCCTCCCGTTTTGCCAGGATAATCAGGGCCTTACTTCGAGCTAGTGCTCACATTGACTTTCACATTTGGTATAGAGCAGAGCAGGTGGAGCTTCCAACTAGGAACTGGAAGCACAAGGTTTCTTTCGAGAAAACTCATTTTCTTCTATGAACCATGCCGGCTGTAAGTAAAAGCACGGTAACACATGCTTTCAGGTAGCTTCGGGGCCGCATCAACGGAGCTTTCATAATGGGAAAACTAGCCTTGTGCCATCAGTCTCTAATTTCTAGGTTGACACGCAGCATACACGCAGGAGCAGAGCTTCTGGTTCTACGCAGTGTTCTGACTGAAACGGGTGCTGAAGCAAGGCCCCTAGGAGTGTTGAAAATCTTACTACCTTGAAACTAAAGCAGAACAGCGATGAAGGGCCTCATGGAGCTGCTGCACGCCTCCCGTTTTGCCAGGATAATCAGGGCCTTACTTCGAGGCTAGTGCTCACATTGACTTTCACGTTTGGTATAGAGCAGAGCAGGGTGAGCTTCCAACTAGGAACTGGAAGCACAAGGTTTCTTTGAGAAAACTCATTTTCTTCTATGAACCCATGCCGGCTGTAAGTAAAAGCACGGTAACAACAGTGCTTTTCAGGGTAGCTTCGGGGCCGCATCAACGGAGCTTTCATAATGGGAAAACTAGCCTTGTGCCATCAGTCTCTCATTTCTAGGTTGACACGCAGCATACACGCAGGAGCAGAGCTTCCTGGTTCTACGCAGTGTTCTGGTACAGAAACGGGTGGTGAAGCAAGGCCGCTAGAGTGTTGAAAAGCTTACTACCTTGAAACTAAAGCAGAACAACGATGAAGGCCTCATGGAGCTGCTGCACGCCTCTCGTTTTGCAAGGATAATCAGGGCCTTACTTCGAAGCTTAGGCTCACGTTGACTTTCACTTTAGGTATAGCGCAGAGGCAGGGTGAGCTTCCAACAAGGAACTGGAAACCCAAGGTTTTCTCAGGAGAAAACTCATTTTCTTCTCAGAACCATGCCGGCAGTGAGGAAAACCCCGGCAACAACAGTGCTTTTCAGGTAGCTTCGAGGCCGCATAAACGGAGCTTTCATAATGGGAAAAGAAGCCTTATGCCATCAGTCTCCAATTTCTAGGTTGACACGCAGCAATACACGCAGGACCAGAGCTTACTGTCTCTACGCAGTGTTCTGGTACCGAAACGGTTTGCTTAAGCAAAGTCCCTAGGAATGTTGGAAAGCTTACTACCGTGAAACTAAAGCAGAACAGCGTGAAGGCCTCATGGAGCTGCTGCACGCCTCCCGTTTTGCCAGGATAATCAGGGCCTTACTTCGAGGCTAGTGCTCACATTGACTTTCACGTTTGGTATAGAGCAGAGCAGGGTGAGCCGCCCACTACGAACTGGAAGCACAAGGTTCTTTCGAGAAAACTCATTTTCTTCTATGAACCATGCGGCTGTAAGTAAAAGCACGGTAACAACAGTGCTTTCAGGTAGCTTCGGGGCCGCATCAACGGAGCTTTCATAATGGGAAAAGTAGCCTTGTGACATCAGTCTCTAATTTCTAGTTGACACGCAGCATACACGCAGGAGCAGAGCTTCCTGGTTCTACGCAGTGTTCTGGTACAGAAACGGGTGCTGAAGCAAGGCCCCTAGGGAGTGTTGAAAAGCTTACTACCTTGAAACTAAAGCAGAACAACGATGAAGGCCTCATGGAGCTGCTGCACGCCTCTCGTTTTGCAGGATAATCAGGCCCTTACTTCGAAGCTTGGCTCACGTTGACTTTCACTTAGGTATAGCGCAGAGCAGGGTGAGCTTCCAACTAGGAACTGGAAACCCAAGGTTTCTCAGGAGAAAACTCATTTTCTTCTCAGAACCATGCCGGCAGTGAGGAAAACCCCGGCAACAACAATGCTTTTCAGGTAGCTTCGAGGCCGCATGAACGGAGCTTTCATAATGGGGAAAAGAAGCCTTATGCCATCAGTCTCCAATTTCTAGGTTGACACTCAGCATACACGCAGGACCAGAGCTTACTGGTCTCTGCGCAGTGTTCTGGTACCGAAACGGTTTGCTTAAGCAAAGTCCCTAGGAATGTTGGAAAGCTTACTACCGTGAAACTAAAGCAGAACAGCGATGAAGGCCTCATGGAGCTGCTGCACACCTCCCGTTTTGCCAGGATAATCAGGGCCTTACTTCGAGGCTAGTGCTCACATTGACTTTCACGTTTGGTATAGAGCAGAGCAGGGTGAGCTTCCAACTAGGAACTGGAAGCACAAGGTTTCTTTCGAGAAAACTCATTTTCTTCTATGAACCATGCCGGCTGTAAGTAAAAGCACGGTAACAACAGTGCTTTTCAGGTAGCTTCGGGGCCGCATCAACGGATCTTTCATAATGGGAAAACTAGCCTTCTGCCATCAGTCTCTAATTTCTAGGTTGACACGCAGCATACACGCAGGAGCTGAGCTTCCTGGTTCTACGCAGTGTTCTGGTACTGAAACGGGTGCTGAAGCAAGGCCCCTAGGAGTGTTGAAAAGCTTACTACCTTGAAACTAAAGCAGAACAACGATGAAGGCCTCATGGAGCTGCTGCACGCCTCTCGTTTTGCAAGGATAATCAGGGCCTTACTTCCAAGCTTAGGCTCACGTTGACTTTCACTTTAGGTATAGCGCAGAGCAGGGTGAGCTTCCAACAAGGAACTGGAAACCCAAGGTTTCTCAGGAGAAAACTCATTTTCTTCTCAGAACCATGCCGGCAGTGAGGAAAACCCCGGCAACAACAGTGCTTTTCAGGTAGCTTCGAGGCCGCATAAACGGAGCTTTCATAATGGGAAAAGAAGCCTTATGCCATCAGTCTCCAATTTCTAGGTTGACACGCAGCATACACGCAGGACCAGAGCTTACTGTCTCTACGCAGTGTTCTGGTACCGAAACGGTTGCTTAAGCAAAGTCCCTAGGAATGTTGGAAAGCTTACTACCGTGAAACTAAAGCAGAACAGCGATGAAGGCCTCATGGAGCTGCTGCACGCCTCCCGTTTTGCCAGGATAATCAGGGCCTTACTTCGAGGCTAGTGCTCACATTGACTTTCACGTTTGGTATAGAGCAGAGCAGGGTGAGCCGCCAACTAGGAACTGGAAGCACAAGGTTTCTTTCGAGAAAACTCATTTTCTTCTATGAACCATGCCGGCTGTAAGTAAAAGCACGGTAACAACAGTGCTTTTCAGGTAGCTTCGGGGCCGCATCAACGGAGCTTTCATAATGGGAAAACTAGCCTTGTGCCATCAGTCTCTAATTTCTAGGTTGACACGCAGCATACACGCAGGAGCAGAGCTTCCTGGTTCTACGCAGTGTTCTGGTACAGAAACGGGTGGTGAAGCAAGGCCCCTAGGAGTGTTGAAAAGCTTACTACCTTGAAACTAAAGCAGAACAACGATGAAGGCCTCATGGAGCTGCTGCACGCCTCTCGTTTTGCAAGGATAATCAGGGCCTTTCTTCGAAGCTTGGGCTCACGTTGACTTTCACTTTAGGTATAGAGCAGAGCAGGGTGAGCTTCCAACAAGGAACGGGAAACCCAAGGTTTCTCAGGAGAAAACTCATTTTCTTCTCAGAACCATGCCGGCAGTGAGGAAAACCCCGGCAACAACAATGCTTTTCAGGTAGCTTCGAGGCCGCATGAACGGAGCTTTCATAATGGGAAAAGAAGCCTTATGCCATCAGTCTCCAATTTCTAGGTTGACACGCAGCATACACGCAGGACCAGAGCTTACTGTCTCTACGCAGTGTTCTGGTACCGAAACGTTTGCTTAAGCAAAGTCCCTAGGAATGTTGGAAAGCTTACTACCGTGAAACTAAAGCAGAACAGCGATGAAGGCCTCATGGAGCTGCTGCACGCCTCCCGTTTTGCCTGGATAATCCGGGCCTTACTTCGAGGCTAGTGCTCACATTGACTTTCACGTTTGGTATAGAGCAGAGCAGGGTGAGCTTCCAACTAGGAACTGGAAGCACAAGGTTTCTTTCGAGAAAACTCATTTTCTTCTATGAACCATGCCGGCTGTAAGTAAAAGCACGGTAACAACAGTGCTTTTCAGGTAGCTTCGGGGCCGCATCAACGGAGCTTTCATAATGGGAAAACTAGCCTTGTGCCATCAGTCTCTCATTTCTAGGTTGACACGCAGCATACACGCAGGAGCAGAGCTTCCTGGTTCTACGCAGTGTTCTGGTACAGAAACGGGTGGTGAAGCAAGGCCGCTAGGATTGTTGAAAAGCTTACTACCTTGAAACTAAAGCAGAACAACGATGAAGGCCTCATGGAGCTGCTGCACGCCTCTCGTTTTGCAAGGATAATCAGGGCCTTTCTTCGAAGCTTGGGCTCACGTTGACTTTCACTTTAGGTATAGAGCAGAGCAGGGTGAGCTTCCAACAAGGAACGGGAAACCCAAGGTTTCTCAGGAGAAAACTCATTTTCTTCTCAGAACCATGCCGGCAGTGAGGAAAACCCCGGCAACAACAATGCTTTTCAGGTAGCTTCGAGGCCGCATGAACGGAGCTTTCATAATGGGAAAAGAAGCCTTATGCCATCAGTCTCCAATTTCTAGGTTGACACGCAGCATACACGCAGGACCAGAGCTTACTGTCTCTACGCAGTGTTCTGGTACCGAAACGTTTGCTTAAGCAAAGTCCCTAGGAATGTTGGAAAGCTTACTACCGTGAAACTAAAGCAGAACAGCGATGAAGGCCTCATGGAGCTGCTGCACGCCTCCCGTTTTGCCTGGATAATCCGGGCCTTACTTCGAGGCTAGTGCTCACATTGACTTTCACGTTTGGTATAGAGCAGAGCAGGGTGAGCTTCCAACTAGGAACTGGAAGCACAAGGTTTCTTTCGAGAAAACTCATTTTCTTCTATGAACCATGCCGGCTGTAAGTAAAAGCACGGTAACAACAGTGCTTTTCAGGTAGCTTCGGGGCCGCATCAACGGAGCTTTCATAATGGGAAAACTAGCCTTGTGCCATCAGTCTCTAATTTCTAGGTTGACACGCAGCATACACGCAGGAGCAGAGCTTCCTGGTTCTACGCAGTGTTCTGGTACTGAAACGGGTGCTGAAGCAAGTCCCCTAGGAGTGTTGAAAAGCTTACTACCTTGAAACTAAAGCAGAACAACGATGAAGGCCTCATGGAGCTGCTGCACGCCTCTCGTTTTGCAAGGATAATCAGGGCCTTACTTCGAAGCTTAGGCTCACGTTGACTTTCACTTTAGGTATAGCGCAGAGCAGGGTGAGCTTCCAACAAGGAACTGGAAACCCAAGGTTTCTCAGGAGAAAACTCATTTTCTTCTCAGAACCATGCCGGCAGTGAGGAAAACCCCGGCAACAACAGTGCTTTTCAGGTAGCTTCGAGGCCGCATAAACGGAGCTTTCATAATGGGAAAAGAAGCCTTATGCCATCAGTCTCCAATTTCTAGGTTGACACGCAGCATACACGCAGGACCAGAGCTTACTGTCTCTACGCAGTGTTCTGGTACCGAAACGGTTGCTTAAGCAAAGTCCCTAGGAATGTTGGAAAGCTTACTACCGTGAAACTAAAGCAGAACAGCGATGAAGGCCTCATGGAGCTGCTGCACGCCTCCCGATTTGCCAGGATAATCAGGGCCTTACTTCGAGGCTAGTGCTCACATTGACTTTCACGTTTGGTATAGAGCAGAGCAGGGTGAGCTTCCAACTAGGAACTGGAAGCACAAGGTTTCTTTCGAGAAAACTCATTTTCTTCTATGAACCATGCCGGCTGTAAGTAAAAGCACGGTAACAACAGTGCTTTTCAGGTAGCTTCGGGGCCGCATCAACGGAGCTTTCATAATGGGAAAAGTAGCCTTGTGACATCAGTCTCTAATTTCTAGGTTGACACGCAGCATACACGCAGGAGCAGAGCTTCCTGGTTCTACGCAGTGTTCTGGTACAGAAACGGGTGCTGAAGCAAGGCCCCTAGGAGTGTTGAAAAGCTTACTACCTTGAAACTAAAGCAGAACAACGATGAAGGCCTCATGGAGCTGCTGCACGCCTCTCGTTTTGCAAGGATAATCAGGGCCTTACTTCGAAGCTTGGGCTCACGTTGACTTTCACTTTAGGTATAGCGCAGAGCAGGGTGAGCTTCCAACTAGGAACTGGAAACCCAAGGTTTCTCAGGAGAAAACTCATTTTCTTCTCAGAACCATGCCGGCAGTGAGGAAAACCCCGGCAACAACAATGCTTTTCAGGTAGCTTCGAGGCCGCATGAACGGAGCTTTCATAATGGGAAAAGAAGCCTTATGCCATCAGTCTCCAATTTCTAGGTTGACACTCAGCATACACGCAGGACCAGAGCTTACTGTCTCTGCGCAGTGTTCTGGTACCGAAACGGTTGCTTAAGCAAAGTCCCTAGGAATGTTGGAAAGCTTACTACCGTGAAACTAAAGCAGAACAGCGATGAAGGCCTCATGGAGCTGCTGCACGCCTCCCGTTTTGCCAGGATAATCAGGGCCTTACTTCGAGGCTAGTGCTCACATTGACTTTCACGTTTGGTATAGAGCAGAGCAGGGTGAGCTTCCAACTAGGAACTGGAAGCACAAGGTTTCTTTCGAGAAAACTCATTTTCTTCTATGAACCATGCCGGCTGTAAGTAAAAGCACGGTAACAACAGTGCTTTTCAGGTAGCTTCGGGGCCGCATCAACGGATCTTTCATAATGGGAAAACTAGCCTTCTGCCATCAGTCTCTAATTTCTAGGTTGACACGCAGCATACACGCAGGAGCTGAGCTTCCCGGTTCTACGCAGTGTTCTGGTACTGAAACGGGTGCTGAAGCAAGGCCCCTAGGAGTGTTGAAAAGCTTACTACCTTGAAACTAAAGCAGAACAACGATGAAGGCCTCATGGAGCTGCTGCACGCCTCTCGTTTTGCAAGGATAATCAGGGCCTTACTTCCAAGCTTAGGCTCACGTTGACTTTCACTTTAGGTATAGCGCAGAGCAGGGTGAGCTTCCAACAAGGAACTGGAAACCCAAGGTTTCTCAGGAGAAAACTCATTTTCTTCTCAGAACCATGCCGGCAGTGAGGAAAACCCCGGCAACAACAGTGCTTTTCAGGTAGCTTCGAGGCCGCATAAACGGAGCTTTCATAATGGGAAAAGAAGCCTTATGCCATCAGTCTCCAATTTCTAGGTTGACACGCAGCATACACGCAGGACCAGAGCTTACTGTCTCTACGCAGTGTTCTGGTACCGAAACGGTTGCTTAAGCAAAGTCCCTAGGAATGTTGGAAAGCTTACTACCGTGAAACTAAAGCAGAACAGCGATGAAGGCCTCATGGAGCTGCTGCACGCCTCCCGTTTTGCCAGGATAATCAGGGCCTTACTTCGAGGCTAGTGCTCACATTGACTTTCACGTTTGGTATAGAGCAGAGCAGGGTGAGCCGCCAACTAGGAACTGGAAGCACAAGGTTTCTTTCGAGAAAACTCATTTTCTTCTATGAACCATGCCGGCTGTAAGTAAAAGCACGGTAACAACAGTGCTTTTCAGGTAGCTTCGGGGCCGCATCAACGGAGCTTTCATAATGGGAAAACTAGCCTTGTGCCATCAGTCTCTAATTTCTAGGCTGACACGCAGCATACACGCAGGAGCTGAGCTTCCTGGTTCTACGCAGTGTTCTGGTACAGAAACGGGTGCTGAAGCAAGGCCCCTAGGAGTGTTGAAAAGCTTACTACCTTGAAACTAAAGCAGAACAACGATGAAGGCCTCATGGAGCTGCTGCACGCCTCTCGTTTTGCAAGGATAATCAGGGCCTTACTTCGAAGCTTGGGCTCACGTTGACTTTCACTTTAGGTATAGCGCAGAGCAGGGTGAGCTTCCAACTAGGAACTGGAAACCCAAGGTTTCTCAGGAGAAAACTCATTTTCTTCTCAGAACCATGCCGGCAGTGAGGAAAACCCCGGCAACAACAATGCTTTTCAGGTAGCTTCGAGGCCGCATGAACGGAGCTTTCATAATGGGAAAAGAAGCCTTATGCCATCAGTCTCCAATTTCTAGGTTGACACGCAGCATACACGCAGGACCAGAGCTTACTGTCTCTACGCAGTGTTCTGGTACCGAAACGGGTGCTGAAGCAAGGCCCCTAGGAATGTTGGAAAGCTTACTACCTTGAAACTAAAGCAGAACAACGATGAAGGCCTCATGGAGCTGCTGCACGCCTCCCGTTTTGCCAGGATAATCAGGGCCTTACTTCGAGGCTAGTGCTCACATTGACTTTCACGTTTGGTATAGAGCAGAGCAGGGTGAGCTTCCAACTAGGAACTGGAAGCACAAGGTTTCGTTGGAGAAAACTCATTTTCTTCTATGAACCATGCCGGCTGTAAGTAAAAGCACGGTAACAACAGTGCTTTTCAGGTAGCTTCGGGCCGCATCAACAGAGCTTTCATAATGGGAAAACTAGCCTTGTGCCATCAGTCTCTAATTTCTAGGTTGACACGCAGCATACACGCAGGACCAGAGCTTACTGTCTCTACGCAGTGTTCTGGTACCGAAACGGTTGCTTAAGCAAAGTCCCTAGGAATGTTGGAAAGCTTACTACCGTGAAACTAAAGCAGAACAGCGATGAAGGCCTCATGGAGCTGCTGCACGCCTCTCGTTTTGCAAGGATAATCAGGGCCTTACTTCGAAGCTTGGGCTCACGTTGACTTTCACTTTAGGTATAGAGCAGAGCAGGGTGAGCTTCCAACAAGGAACGTGAAACCCAAGGTTTCTCAGGAGAAAAATCATTTTCTTCTCAGAACCATGCCGGCAGTGAGGAAAACCCCGGCAACAACAATGCTTTTCAGGTAGCTTCGAGGCCGCATGAACGGAGCTTTCATAATGGGAAAAGAAGCCTTATGCCATCAGTCTCCAATTTCTAGGTTGACACGCAGCATACACGCAGGACCAGAGCTTACTGTCTCTACGCAGTGTTCTGGTACCGAAACGGTTGCTTAAGCAAAGTCCCTATGAATGTTGGAAAGCTTACTACCGTGAAACTAAAGCATAACAGCGATGAAGGCCTCATGGAGCTGCTGCACGCCTCCCGTTTTGCCAGGATAATCCGGGCCTTACTTCGAGGGGCTAGTGCTCACATTGACTTTCACGTTTGGTATAGAGCAGAGCAGGGTGAGCTTCCAACTAGGAACTGGAAGCACAAGGTTTCTTTCGAGAAAACTCATTTTCTTCTATGAACCATGCCGGCTGTAAGTAAAAGCACGGTAACAACAGTGCTTTTCAGGTAGCTTCGGGGCCGCATCAATGGAGCTTTCATAATGGGAAAAGTAGCCTTGTGACATCAGTCTCTAATTTCTAGGTTGACACGCAGCATACACGCAGGAGCAGAGCTTCCTGATTCTACGCAGTGTTCTGGTACAGAAACGGGTGCTGAAGCAAGGCCCCTAGGAGTGTTGAAAAGCTTACTACCTTGAAACTAAAGCAGAACAACGATGAAGGCCTCATGGACTGCTGCACGCCTCTCGTTTTGCAAGGATAATCAGGGCCTTACTTCGAAGCTTGGGCTCACGGTGACTTTCACTTTAGGTATAGCGCAGAGCAGGGTGAGCTTCCAACAAGGAACTGGAAACCCAAGGTTTCTCAGGAGGAAAACTCATTTTCTTCTCAGAACCATGCCGCAGTGAGGAAAACCCCGGCAACAACAATGCTTTTCAGGTAGCTTCGAGGCCGCATGAACGGAGCTTTCATAATGGGAAAAGAAGCCTTATGCCATCAGTCTCCAATTTCTAGGTTGACACTCAGCATACACGCAGGACCAGAGCTTACTGTCTCTGCGCAGTGTTCTGGTACCGAAACGGTTGCTTAAGCAAAGTCCCTAGGAATGTTGGAAAGCTTACTACCGTGAAACTAAAGCAGAACAGCGATGAAGGCCTCATGGAGCTGCTGCACGCCTCCCGTTTTGCCAGGATAATCAGGGCCTTACTTCGAGGCTAGTGCTCACATTGACTTTCACGTTTGGTTTAGAGCAGAGCAGGGTGAGCTTCCAACTAGGAACGGGAAGCACAAGGTTTCTTTCGAGAAAACTCATTTTCTTCTATGAACCAGGCCGCCTGTAAGTAAAAGCACTGGTAACAACAGTGCTTTTCAGGTAGCTTCGGGGCCGCATCAACGGATCTTTTCATAATGGGAAAACTAGCCTTCTGCCATCAGTCTCTAATTTCTAGGTTGACACGCAGCATACACGCAGGAGCTGAGCTTCCTGGTTCTACGCAGTGTTCTGGTACTGAAACGGGGTGCTGAAGCAAGGCCCCTAGGAGTGTTGAAAAGCTTACTATCTTGAAACTAAAGCAGAACAACGATGAAGGCCTCATGGAGCTGCTGCACGCCTCTCGTTTGCAAGGATAATCAGGGCCTTACTTCGAAGCTTAGGCTCACGTTGACTTTCACTTTAGGTATAGCGCAGAGCAGGGTGAGCTTCCAACAAGGAACTGGAAACCCAAGGTTTTCTCAGGAGAAAACTCATTTCTTCTCAGAACATGCCGGCAGTGAGGAAAACCCGGCAACAACAGTGCTTTTCAGGTAGCTTCGAGGCCGCATAAACGGAGCTTTCATAATGGGAAAAGAAGCCTTATGCCATCAGTCTCCAATTTCTAGGTTGACACGCAGCATACACGCAGGACCAGAGCTTACTGTCTCTACCAGTGTTCTGGTACCGAAACGGTTGCTTTAAGCAAAGTCCCTAGGAATGTTGGAAAGCTTACTACCGTGAAACTAAAGCAGAACAGCGATGAAGGCCTCATGGAGCTGCTGCACTGCCTCCCGTTTTGCCAGGATAATCAGGCCTTACTTCGAGGCTAGTGCTCACATTGACTTTCACGTTTGGTATAGAGCAGAGCAGGGTGAGCCGCCAACTAGGAACTGGAAGCACAAGGTTTCTTTCGAGAAAACTCATTTTCTTCTATGAACCATGCCGGCTGTAAGTAAAAGCACGGGTAACAACAGTGCTTTCAGGTAGATTCGGGGCCGCATCAACGGAGCTTTCATAATGGGAAAACTAGCCTTGTGCCATCAGTCCTCTAATTTCTAGGCTGACACGCAGCATACACGCAGGAGCTGAGCTTCCTGGTTCTACGCAGTGTTCTGGTACAGAAACGGGTGCTGAAGCAAGGCCCCTAGGAGTGTTGAAAAGCTTACTACCTTGAAACTAAAGCAGAACAACGATGAAGGCCTCATGGAGCTGCTGCACGCCTCTCGTTTGCAAGGATAATCAGGGCCTTACTTCGAAGCTTGGGCTCACGTTGACTTTCACTTTAGGTATAGCGCAGAGCAGGGTGAGCTTCCAACTAGGAACTGGAAACCCAAGGTTTCTCAGGAGAAAACTCATTTCTTCTCAGAACCATGCCGGCAGTGAGGAAAACCCCGGCAACAACAATGCTTTTCAGGTAGCTTCGAGGCCGCATGAACGGAGCTTTCATAATGGAAAAGAAGCCTTATGCCATCAGTCTCCAATTTCTAGGTTGACACGCAGCATACACGCAGGACCAGAGCTTACTGTCTCTACGCAGTGTTCTGGTACCGAAACGGGTGCTGAAGCAAGGCCCCTAGGAATGTTGAAAGCTTACTACCTTGAAACTAAAGCAGAACAACGATGAAGGCCTCATGGAGCTGCTGCACGCCTCCCGTTTTGCCAGGATAATCAGGGCCTTACTTCGAGGCTAGTGCTCACATTGACTTTCACGTTTGGTATAGAGCAGAGCAGGGTGAGCTTCCAACTAGGAACTGGAAGCACAAGGTTTCTTTGGAGAAAACTCATTTCTTCTATGAACCATGCCGGCTGTAAGTAAAAGCACGGTAACAACAGTGCTTTCAGGTAGCTTCGGGGCCGCATCAACAGAGCTTTCATAATGGGAAAACTAGCCTTGTGCCATCAGTCTCTAATTTCTAGGTGACACGCAGCATACACGCAGGACCAGAGCTTACTGTCTCTACGCAGTGTTCTGGTACCGAAACGGTTGCTTAAGCAAAGTCCCTAGGAATGTTGGAAAGCTTACTACCGTGAAACTAAAGCAGAACAGCGATGAAGGCCTCATGGAGCTGCTGCACGCCTCTCGTTTTGCAAGGATAATCAGGGCCTTACTTCGAAGCTTGGGCTCACGTTGACTTTCACTTTAGGTATAGAGCAGAGCAGGTTGAGCTTCCAACAAGGAACGGGAAACCCAAGGTTTCTCAGGAGAAAAATCATTTTCTTCTCAGAACCATGCCGGCAGTGAGGAAACCCCGGCAACAACAATGCTTTTCAGGTAGCTTCGTGGCCGCATGAACGGAGCTTTCATAATGGGAAAAGAAGCCTTATGCCATCAGTCTCCAATTTCTAGGTTGACACGCAGCATACACGCAGGACCAGAGCTTACTGTCTCTACGCAGTGTTCTGGTACCGAAACGGTTGCTTAGCAAAGTCCCTAGGAATGTTGGAAAGCTTACTACCGTGAAACTAAAGCAGAACAGCGATGAAGGCCTCATGGAGCTGCTGCACGCCTCCCGTTTTGCCAGGATAATCCGGGCCTTACTTCGAGGCTAGTGCTCACATTGACTTTCACGTTTGGTATAGAGCAGAGCAGGGTGAGCTTCCAACTAGGAACTGGAAGCACAAGGTTTCTTTCGAGAAAACTCATTTTCTTCTATGAACCATGCCGGCTGTACGTAAAAGCACGGTAACAACAGTGCTTTTCAGGTAGCTTCGGGGCCGCATCAATGGAGCTTTCATAATGGGAAAAGTAGCCTTGTGACATCAGTCTCTAATTTCTAGGTTGACACGCAGCATACACGCAGGAGCAGAGCTTCCTGGTTCTACGCAGTGTTCTGGTACAGAAACGGGTGCTGAAGCAAGGCCCCTAGGAGTGTTGAAAAGCTTACTACCTTGAAACTAAAGCAGAACAACGATGAAGGCCTCATGGAGCTGCTGCACGCCTCTCGTTTTGCAAGGATAATCAGGGCCTTACTTCGAAGCTTGGGCTCACGTGACTTTCACTTTAGGTATAGCGCAGAGCAGGGTGAGCTTCCAACTAGGAACTGGAAACCCAAGTTTCTCAGGAGAAAACTCATTTTCTTCTCAGAACCATGCCGGCAGTGAGGAAAACCCCGGCAACAACAATGCTTTTCAGGTAGCTTCGAGGCCGCATTGGGCGGTGGGGCGGCGCATTGATTGAACGGAGCTTCATAATGGGAAAAGAAGCCTTATGCCATCAGTCTCCAATTTCTAGGTTGACACTCAGCATACACGCAGGACCAGAGCTTACTGTCTCTGCGCAGTGTTCTGGTACCGAAACGGTTGCTTAAGCAAAGTCCCTAGGAATGTTGGAAAGCTTACTACCGTGAAACTAAAGCAGAACAGCGATGAAGGCCTCATGGAGCTGCTGCACGCCTCCCGTTTTGCCAGGATAATCAGGGCCTTACTTCGAGGCTAGTGCTCACATTGACTTTCACGTTTGGTTTAGAGCAGAGCAGGGTGAGCTTCAACTAGGAACTGGAAGCACAAGGTTTCTTTCGAGAAAACTCATTTTCTTCTATGAACCATGCCGCCTGTAAGTAAAAGCACGGTAACAACAGTGCTTTTCAGGTAGCTTCGGGGCCGCATCAACGGATCTTTCATATGGGAAAACTAGCCTTCTGCCATCAGTCTCTAATTTCTAGGTTGACACGCAGCATACACGCAGGAGCTGAGCTTCCTGGTTCTACGCAGTGTTCTGGTACTGAAACGGTGCTGAAGCAAGGCCCCTAGGAGTGTTGAAAAGCTTACTATCTTGAAACTAAGCAGAACAACGATGAAGGCCTCATGGAGCTGCTGCACGCCTCTCGTTTTGCAAGGATAATCAGGGCCTTACTTCGAAGCTTAGGCTCACGTTGACCTTTCACTTTAGGTATAGCGCAGAGCATGGTGAGCTTCCAACAAGGAACTGGAAACCCAAGGTTTCTCAGGAGAAACTCATTTTCTTCTCAGAACCATGCCGGCAGTGAGGAAAACCCCGGCAACAACAGTGGCTTTTCAGGTAGCTTCGAGGCCGCATAAACGGAGCTTTCATAATGGGAAAAGAAGCCTTATGCCATCAGTCTCCAATTTCTAGGTTGACACGCAGCATACACGCAGGACCAGAGCTTACTGTCTCTACGCAGTGTTCTGGTACCGAAACGGTTGCTTAAGCAAAGTCCCTAGGAATGTTGGAAAGCTTACTACCGTGAAACTAAAGCAGAACAGCGATGAAGGCCTCATGGAGCTGCTGCACGCCTCCCGTTTTGCCAGGATAATCAGGGCCTTACTTCGAGGCTAGTGCTCACATTGACTTTCACGTTTGGTATAGAGCAGAGCAGGGTGAGCCGCCAACTAGGAACTGGAAGCACAAGGTTTCTTTCGAGAAAACTCATTTCTTCTATGAACCATGCCGGCTGTAAGTAAAAGCACGGTAACAACAGTGCTTTTCAGGTAGCTTCGGGCCGCATCAACGGAGCTTTCATAATGGGAAAACTAGCCTTGTGCCATCAGTCTCTAATTTCTAGGTTGACACGCAGCATACACGCAGGAGCAGAGCTTCCTGTTTCTACGCAGTGTTCTGGTACAGAAACGGGTGCTGAAGCAAGGCCCCTAGGAGTGTTGAAAAGCTTACTATCTTGAAACTAAAGCAGAACAACGATGAAGGCCTCATGGAGCTGCTGCACGCCTCTCGTTTTGCAAGGATAATCAGGGCCTTACTTCCAAGCTTAGGCTCACGTTGACTTTCACTTTAGGTATAGCGCAGAGCAGGGTGAGCTTCCATACAAGGAACTGGAAACCCAAGGTTTCTCAGGAGAAAACTCATTTTCTTCTCAGAACCATGCCGGCAGTGAGGAAAACCCCGGCAACAACAGTGCTTTTCAGGTAGCTTCGAGGCCGCATAAACGGAGCTTTCATAATGGGAAAAGAAGCCTTATGCCATCAGTCTCCAATTTCTAGGTTGACACGCAGCATACACGCAGGACCAGAGCTTACTGTCTCTACGCAGTGTTCTGGTACCGAAACGGTTGCTTAAGCAAAGTCCCTAGGAATGTTGGAAAGCTTACTACCGTGAAACTAAAGCAGAACAGCGATGAAGGCCTCATGGAGCTGCTGCACGCCTCCCGTTTTTGCAGGATAATCAGGGCCTTACTTCGAGGCTAGTGCTCACATTGACTTTCACGTTTGGTATAGAGCAGAGCAGGGTGAGCCGCCAACTAGGAACTGGAAGCACAAGGTTTCTTTCGAGAAAACTCATTTCTTCTATGAACCATGCCGGCTGTAAGTAAAAGCACGGTAACAACAGTGCTTTTCAGGTAGCTTCGGGGCCGCATCAACGGAGCTTTCATAATGGGAAAACTAGCCTTGTGCCATCAGTCTCTAATTTCTAGGTTGACACGCAGCATACACGCAGGAGCAGAGCTTCCTGGTTCTACGCAGTGTTTCTGGTACAGAAACGGGGTGCTGAAGCAAGGCCCCTAGGAGTGTTGAAAAGCTTACTACCTTGAAACTAAAGCAGAACAACGATGAAGGCCTCATGGAGCTGCTGCACGCCTCTCGTTTTGCAAGGATAATCAGGGCCTTACTTCGAAGCTTGGGCTCACGTTGACTTTCACTTTAGGTATAGCGCAGAGCAGGTGAGCTTCCAACTAGGAACTGAAACCCAAGGTTTCTCAGGAGAAAACTCATTTTCTTCTCAGAACCATGCCGGCAGTGAGGAAAACCCCGGTAACAACAATGCTTTTCAGGTAGCTTCGAGGCCGCATGAACGGAGCTTTCATAATGGGAAAAGAAGCCTTATGCCATCAGTCTCCAATTTCTAGGTTGACACGCAGCATACACGCAGGACCAGAGCTTACTGTCTCTACGCAGTGTTCTGGTACCGAAACGGTTGCTTAAGCAAAGTCCCTAGGAATTTTGGAAGCTTACTACCGTGAAACTAAAGCAGAACAGCCGATGAAGGCCTCATGGAGCTGCTGCACGCCTCCCGTTTGCCAGGATAATCAGGGCCTTACTTCGAGGCTAGTGCTCACATTGACTTTCACGTTTGGTATAGAGCAGAGCAGGGTGAGCTTCCAACTAGGAACTGGAAGCACAAGGTTTCTTTCGAGAAAACTCATTTTCTTCTATGAACCATGCCGGCTGTAAGTAAAAGCACGGTAACAACAGTGCTTTTCAGGTAGCTTGGGGGGCCGCATCAACGGAGCTTTCATAATGGGAAAACAGCCTTGTGCCATCAGTCTCTAATGTCTAGGTTGACACGCAGCATACACGCAGGAGCAGAGCTTCCTGGTTCTACGCAGTGTTCTGGTACCGAAACGGTTGCTTAAGCAAAGTCCCTAGGAGTCTTGGAAAGCTTACTACCGTGAAACTAAAGCAGAACAGCGATGAAGGCCTCATGGAGCTTGCTGCACGCCTCCCGTTTTGCCAGGATAATCCGGGCCTTACTTCGAGGCTAGTGCTCACATTGACTTTCACGTTTGTATAGAGCAGAGCAGGGTGAGCTTCCAACTAGGAACTGGAAGCACAAGTTTTCTTTGGAGAAAACTCATTTTCTTCTATGAACCATGCCGGCTGTAAGTAAAAGCACGGGTAACAACAGTGCTTTTCAGGTAGCTTCGGGGCCGCATCAACGGTTCTTTCATAATGGGAAAACTAGCCTTGTGCCATCAGTCTCTAATTTCTAGGTTGACACGCAGCATACACGCAGGAGCTGAGCTTCCTGGTTCTACGCAGTGTTCTGGTACTGAAACGGTGCTGAAGCAAGGCCCTAGGAGTGTTGAAAAGCTTACTACCTTGAAACTAAAGCAGAACAACGATGAAGGCTCATGGAGCTGCTGCACGCCTCTCGTTTTGCAAGGATAATCAGGGCCTTACTTCGAAGCTTGGGCTCACGTTGACTTTCACTTTAGGTATAGCGCAGAGCAGGGTGAGCTTCCAACAAGGAACGGGAAACCCAAGGTTTCTAGGAGAAAAACTCATTTCTTCTCAGAACCATGCCGGCAGTGAGGAAAACCCCGGCAACAACAATGCTTTTCAGGTAGCTTCGAGGCCGCATGAACGGAGCTTTCATAATGGGAAAAGAAGCCTTATGCCATCAGTCTCCAATTTCTAGGTTGATACGCAGCATACACGCAGGACCAGAGCTTACTGTCTCTACGCAGTGTTCTGGTACCGAAACGGTTGCTTAAGCAAAGTCCCTAGGAGTCTTGGAAAGCTTACTACCGTGAAACTAAAGCACAACAGCGATGAAGGCCTCATGGAGCTGCTGCACGCTCCCGTTTTGCCAGGATAATCAGGGCCTTACTTCGAGGCTAGTGCTCACATTGACTTTCACGTTTGGTATAGAGCAGAGCAGGGGTGAGCTTCCAACTAGGAACTGGAAGCACAAGGTTTCTTTCGAGAAAACTCATTTTCTTCTATGAGCCATGCAAGCTGTAAGTAAAAGCACGGTAACAACAGTGCTTTTCAGGTAGCTTCGGGGCCGCATCAACGGAGCTTTCATAATGGGAAAACTAGCCTTGTGCCATCGGTCTCTAATTTCTAGGTTGACACGCAGCATACACGCAGGAGCAGAGCTTCCTGGTTCTACGCAGTGTTCTGGTACTGAAACGGGTGCTGAAGCAAGGCCCCCAGGAGTGTTGAAAAGCTTACTACCTTGAAACTAAAGCAGAACAACGATGACGTCCTCAAGGAGCTGCTGCACGCCTCTCGTTTTGCAAGGATAATCAGGGCCTTACTTCGAAGCTTGGGCTCACCATGACTTTCAGTTTAGGTATAGAGCAGAGCAGGGTGAGCTTTCAACTAGGAACTGAAGCACAAGGTTTCTTTCGAGAAAACTCATTTTCTTCTATGTGCCATGCCGGCTGTAAGTAAAAGCACGGTAACAACAGTGCTTTTCAGGTAGCTTCGGGCCGCATGACTGGAGCTTTCAAAATGGGAAAACAGCCTTGTGCCATCAGTCTCTAATTTCTAAGTTGACACGCAGCATACACGCAGGACCAGAGCTTCCTGGTTCTAGGCAATGTTCTGGTACTGAAACGGGTGCTGAAGCAAGGCCCCTAGGAGTGTTGAAAAGCTTACTACCTTGAAACGAAAGCAGAACAACGATGAAGGCCTCATGGAGCTGCTGCACGCCTCCCGTTTTGCCAGGATAATCCGGGCCTTACTTCGAGGCTAGTGCTCACATTGACTTTCACGTTTGGTATAGAGCAGAGCAGGGTGAGCTTCCAACTAGGAACTGGAAGCACAAGGTTTCTTTGGAGAAAACTCATTTTCTTCTATGAACCATGCCGGCTGTAAGTAAAAGCACGGTAACAACAGTGCTTTTCAGGTAGCTTCGGGGCCGCATCAACGGATCTTTCATAATGGAAAACTAGCCTTGTGCCATCAGTCTCTAATTTCTAGGTTGACACGCAGCATACAATCAGGAGCTGAGCTTCCTGGTTCTACGCAGTGTTCTGGTACTGAAACGGGTGCTGAAGCAAGGCCCCTAGGAGTGTTGAAAAGCTTACTACCTTGAAACTAAAGCAGAACAACGATGAAGGCCTCATGGAGCTGCTGCACGCCTCTCGTTTTGCAAGGATAATCAGGGCCTTACTTCGAAGCTTGGCTCACGTTGACTTTCACTTTAGGTATAGCGCAGAGCAGGGTGAGCTTCCAACAAGGAACGGAAACCCAAGGTTTCTAGGAGAAAACTCATTTTCTTCTCAGAACCATGCCGGCAGTGAGGAAAACCCCGGCAACAACAATGCTTTTCAGGTAGCTTCGAGGCCGCATGAACGGAGCTTTCATAATGGGAAAAGAAGCCTTATGCCATCAGTCTCCAATTTCTAGGTTGATACGCAGCATACACGCAGGACCAGAGCTTACTGTCTCTACGCAGTGTTCTGGTACCGAACGGTTGCTTAAGCAAAGTCCCTAGGAGTCTTGGTAAAGCTTACTACCGTGAAACTAAAGCACAACAGCGATGAAGGCCTCATGGAGCTGCTGCACGCCTCCCGTTTTGCCAGGATAATCAGGGCCTTACTTCGAGGCTAGTGCTCACATTGACTTTCACGTTTGGTATAGAGCAGAGCAGGGTGAGCTTCCAACTAGGAACTGGAAGCACAAGGTTTCTTCGAGAAAACTCATTTTCTTCTATGAGCCATGCAAGCTGTAAGTAAAAGCACGGTAACAACAGTGCTTTTCAGGTAGCTTCGGGGCCGCATCAACGGAGCTTTCATAATGGGAAAACTAGCCTTGTGCCATCGGTCTCTAATTTCTAGGTTGACACGCAGCATACACGCAGGAGCAGAGCTTCCTGGTTCTACGCAGTGTTCTGGTACTGAAACGGGTGCTGAAGCAAGGCCCCAGGAGTGTTGAAAAGCTTACTACCTTGAAACTAAAGCAGAACAACGATGACGTCCTCAAGGAGCTGCTGCACGCCTCTCGTTTTGCAAGGATAATCAGGGCCTTACTTCGAAGCTTGGCTCACCATGACTTTCAGTTTAGGTATAGAGCAGAGCAGGGTGAGCTTTCAACTAGGAACTGGAAGCACAAGGTTTCTTTCGAGAAAACTCATTTTCTTCTATGTGCCATGCCGGCTGTAAGTAAGAAGCACGGTAACAACAGTGCTTTTCAGGTAGCTTCGGGGCCGCATGACTGGAGCTTTCAAAATGGAAAACAAGCCTTGTGCCATCAGTCTCTAATTTCTTAAGTTGACACGCAGCATACACGCAGGACCAGAGCTTCCTGGTTCTAGCAATGTTCTGGTACTGAAACGGGTGCTGAAGCAAGGCCCCTAGGAGTGTTGAAAAGCTTACTACCTTGAAACTAAAGCAGAACAACGATGAAGGCCTCATGGAGCTGCTGCACGCCTCCCGTTTGCCAGGATAATCCGGGCCTTACTTCGAGGCTAGTGCTCACCATTGACTTTCACGTTTGGTATAGAGCAGAGGCAGGGTGAGCTTCCAACTAGGAACTGGAAGCACAAGGTTTCTTTGGAGAAAACTCATTTTCTTCTATGAACCATGCCGGCTGTAAGTAAAAGCACGGTAACAACAGTGCTTTTCAGGTAGCTTCGGGGCCGCATCAACGGATCTTTCATAATGGGAAAACTAGCCTTGTGCCATCAGTCTCTAATTTCTAGGTTGACACGCAGCATACACGCAGGAGCTGAGCTTCCTGGTTCTACGCAGTGTTCTGGTACTGAAACGGGTGCTGAAGCAAGGCCCCTAGGAGTGTTGAAAAGCTTACTACCTTGAAACTAAAGCAGAACAACGATGAAGGCCTCAGGAGCTGCTGCACGCCTCTCGTTTTGCAAGGATAATCAGGGCCTTACTTCGAAGCTTGGCTCACGTTGACTTCATTTTAGGTATAGAGCAGAGCAGCGTGAGCTTCCAACAAGGAACGGGAAACCCTAGGTTTCTTAGGAGAAAACTCATTTTCTTCTCAGAACCATGCCGGCAGTGAGGAAAACCCCGGCAACAACAATGCTTTTCAGGTAGCTTCGAGGCCGCATGAACGGAGCTTTCATATGGGAAAAGAAGCCTTATGCCATCAGTCTCCAATTTCTAGGTTGACACGCAGCATACACGCAGGACCAGAGCTTACTGTCTCTACGCAGTGTTCTGGTACCGAAACGGTTGCTTAAGCAAAGTCCCTAGGAATGTTGGAAAGCTTACTACCGTGAAACTAAAGCAGAACAGCGATGAAGGCCTCATGGAGCTGCTGCACGCCTCCCGTTTTGCCAGGATAATCCGGGCCTTACTTCGAGGCTAGTGCTCACATTGACTTTCACGTTTGGTATAGAGCAGAGCAGGGTGAGCTTCCAACTAGGAACTGGAAGCACAAGGTTTCTTTTGAGAAAACTCATTTTCTTCTATGAACCATGCCGGCTGTAAGTAAAAGCACGGTAACAACAGTGCTTTTCAGGTAGCTTCGGGGCCGCATCAACGGAGCTTTCATAATGGGAAAACTAGCCTTGTGCCATCAGTCTCTAATTTCTAGGTTGACACGCAGCATACACGCAGGAGCAGAGCTTCCTGGTTCTACGCAGTGTTCTGGTACTGAAACGGGTGCTGAAGGCAAGTCCCCTAGGAGTGTTGAAAAGCTTACTACCTTGAAACTAAAGCAGAACAACGATGAAGGCCTCATGGATCTGCTGCACGCCTCTCGTTTTGCAAGGATAATCAGGGCCTTACTTCGAAGCTTAGGCTCACGTTGACTTTCACTTTAGGTATAGCGCAGAGCAGGGTGAGCTTCCAACAAGGAACTGGAAACCCAAGGTTTCTCAGGAGAAAACTCATTTTCTTCTCAGAACCATGCCGGCAGTGAGGAAAACCCCGGCAACAACAGTGCTTTTCAGGTAGCTTCGAGGCCGCATAAACGGAGCTTTCATAATGGGAAAAGAAGCCTTATGCCATCAGTCTCCAATTTCTAGGTTGACACGCAGCATACACGCAGGACCAGAGCTTACTGTCTCTACGCAGTGTTCTGGTACCGAAACGGTTGCTTAAGCAAAGTCCCTAGGAATGTTGGAAAGCTTACTACCGTGAAACTAAAGCAGAACAGCGATGAAGGCCTCATGGAGCTGCTGCACGCCTCCCGTTTGCCAGGATAATCAGGGCCTTACTTCGAGGCTAGTGCTCACATTGACTTTCACGTTTGGTATAGGAGCAGAGCAGGGTGAGCCGCCAACTAGGAACTGGAAGCACAAGGTTTCTTTCGAGAAAACTCATTTTCTTCTATGAACCATGCCGGCTGTAAGTAAAAGCACGGTAACAACAGTGCTTTTCAGGTAGCTTCGGGGCCGCATCAACGGAGCTTTCATAATGGGAAAACTAGCCTTGTGCCATCTGTCTCTAATTTCTAGGTTTACACGCAGCATACACGCAGGAGCAGAGCTTCCTGGTTCTACGCAGTGTTCTGGTACTGAAACGGGTGCTGAAGCAAGGCCCCTAGGAGTGTTGAAAAGCTTACTACCTTGAAACTAAAGCAGAACAATGATGAAGGCCTCATGGAGCTGCTGCACGCCTCTCGTTTTGCAAGGATAATCAGGGCCTTACTTCGAAGCTTGGGTTCACGTTGACTTTCACTTTAGGTATAGCGCAGAGCAGGGTGAGCTTCCAACTAGGAACTGGAAACCCAAGGTTTCTCAGGAGAAAACTCATTTTCTTCTCAGAACCATGCCGGCAGTGAGGAAAACCCCGGCAACAACAATGCTTTTCAGGTAGCTTCGAGGCCGCATGAACGGAGCTTTCATAATGGGAAAAGAAGCCTTATGCCATCAGTCTCCAATTTCTAGGTTGACACGCAGCATACACGCAGGACCAGAGCTTACTGTCTCTACGCAGTGTTCTGGTACCGAAACGGTTTGCTTAAGCAAAGTCCCTAGGAATGTTGGAAAGCTTACTACCGTGAAACTAAAGCAGAACAGCGATGAAGGCCTCATGGAGCTGCTGCACGCCTCCCGTTTTGCCAGATAATCAGGGCCTTACTTCGAGGCTAGTGCTCACATTGAATTTCACGTTTGGTATAGAGCAGAGCAGGGTGAGCTTCCAACTAGGAACTGTAAGCACAAGGTTTCTTTCGAGAAAACTCATTTTCTTCTATGAACCATGCCGGCTGTAAGTAAAAGCACGGTAACAACAGTGCTTTTCAGGTAGCTTGGGGGGCCGCATCAACGGAGCTTTCATAATGGGAAAACTAGCCTTGTGCCATCAGTCTCTAATGTCTAGGTTGACACGCAGCATACACGCAGGAGCAGAGCTTCCTGGTTCTACGCAGTGTTCTGGTACCGAAACGGTTGCTTTAAGCAAAGTCCCTAGGAGTCTTGGAAAGCTTACTACCGTGAAACTAAAGCAGAACAGCGATGAAGGCCTCATGGAGCTGCTGCACGCCTCCCGTTTTGCCAGGATAATCAGGGCCTTACTTCGAGGCTAGTGCTCACATTGACTTTCACTGTTGGTATAGAGCAGAGCAGGGTGAGCTTCCAACTAGGAACTGGAAGCACAAGGTTTCTTTCGAGAAAACTCATTTTCTACTATGAACCATGCCGGCTGTAAGTAAAAGCACGGTAACAACAGTGCTTTTCAGGTAGCTTCGGGGCCGCATCAACGGAGCTTTCATAATGGGAAAACTAGACTTGTGCCATCAGTCTCTAATTTCTAGGTTGACACCAGCATACACGCAGCAGCTGAGCTTCCTGGTTCTACGCAGTGTTCTGGTACTGAAACGGGTGCTGAAGCAAGGCCCCTAGGAGTGTTGAAAAGCTTACTACCTTGAAACTAAAGCAGAACAACGATGAAGGCCTCATGGAGCTGCTGCACGCCTCTCGTTTTGCAAGGATAATCAGGCCTTACTTCGAAGCTTGGGCTCACGTTGACTTTCACTTTAGGTATAGCGCAGAGCAGGGTGAGCTTCCAACAAGGAACTGGAAACCCAAGGTTTCTAGGAGAAAACTCATTTTCTTCTCGAGAACCATGCCGGCAGTGAGGAAAACCCCGGCAACAACAATGCTTTTCAGGTAGCTTCGAGGCGCATGAACGGAGCTTTCATAATGGGAAAAGAAGCCTTATGCCATCAGTCTCCAATTTCTAGGTTGATACGCAGCATACACGCAGGACCAGAGCTTACTGTCTCTACGCAGTGTTCTGGTACCGAAACGGTTGCTTAAGCAAAGTCCCTAGGAGTCTTGGAAAGCTTACTACCGTGAAACTAAAGCACAACAGCGATGAAGGCCTCATGGAGCTGCTGTTCACGCCTCCCGTTTTGCCAGGATAATCAGGGCCTTACTTCGAGGCTAGTTGCTCACATTGACTTTCACGTTTGGTATAGAGCAAGCAGGGTGAGCTTCCACTAGGAACTGGAAGCACAAGGTTTCTTTCGAGAAACTCATTTTCTTCTATGAACCATGCCGGCTGTAAGTAAAAGCACGGTAACAACAGTGCTTTTCAGGTAGCTTGGGGGCCGCATCAACGGAGCTTTCATAATGGGGAAAA
>NW_026871552.1:0-99548 GCF_028564815.1 Eubalaena glacialis | reverse complement strand
TTTTTTGTTCTTCTCCTTTTTTTTAAAGATTGAGTACAACTTCCCTCTTCATATTGCCGTCTTCAAAAATTTGTCATGTGTTGAATTTCCTTGCCTATTCCCTACCCCAGGGCATTTTTTGTGGGCAGCTGTCATTTACAGCCCTGCAGTCCTTGTGACTATTAAGCAACCATTAGCACTGGGTTTAAAGCTGCTGTTGTGGGAAACAGCCACAAGGCGGCAGCATTATTACATTCTCACCTCTTGTTACTAGGGTAACAAAATCTTCCTGGAAGTAGTGTTCCGAGGTTGTAAATTAGAGGGGAATGTGCTGGGACAAGCCCCCAGAAGTTTATGTCTCCTTAGTAATGTTTGTTTTTTTAAATTTAATTTATATTTCTTATCAGAGTAATTTTGATTAGAGTGTTGTGATTGTCTGGCTGTACAGAATGTGCTCAATCATTCATATATATGTCTGTTCATCTTCGGATCCTGTTACGATGTATGATATTCAGAATGTTGAGTAGACCTCCCTCGGTATTTGGTAGCTGTTTTCTCATTATATACTTTATATGTATTGGTGATTATATAATTCATAGAGTTTATATATTATATGTTTATATACATTTAACATACCTTAGTATATGTATGTTAGCCCCATAATCCTAATTTATCCATCCTCCCACCTTTCATTTTGGTTAACCATTAGTTTGTTGTAAAAGTGTGTGTTGTCTTTTTTTGTGGAAATGTGTTCATTGGTAGCAGTCTTAGGATAACATGTATAAATGATATCATAGGATATTTGTCATTCCCTTTTGACTTACTTAACCTAATATGATCATTTCTAGGCTCATCTGTATTCCTCAAAATGGCATTGTTCATTTTTTTACCGAGGTTACTATTCCATTCTGTCCGTATACCACTTTTCCTTTGTCCATTCATTTGTTTTTGGACCGTTTTTTTGCTTCCATATCTTGGCTATTTCAATATTGCTGCAGTGCCCATTTGCCTGCCTCTGTCTTTCCGATTCTGGTGGTCTTAGGTTATAGGCCCAAAAGGTGCCCTGCCGCATCATATGGTAGCTCAATTTTTACCTTTTAAAGTAGCTCCATTCAGTTTTCGTTAGTGCTGTTACCCATTACATCCCACCAGCAGCTAGATGGTACACAGTTCTCTAAATCCCCTTCAGCATGTGTAGTCTGTAGACTTTCTGCTGATGGTCATTTGACTGGTGTGAGCTGAAACCTTTTTGGAGGTTGGCTTTGCATGTGGCTAATAATTCCTTATACTGAGCTTTAGGCGTGTCCATTTTTTTCTTTTCCTTTTTTTTAAAGAGTGAGTACAACTTCTCTCTTCATATTGACTTCTTGAAAAATTTGTCATGTGTTGAATTTTCTTGCCTATTCCCTCCAGCAGGGCATTTTTTGAGGGCAGGTGTCATTTTCAGCCCTGCAATCCTTGTGACTATTAAGCAACCACTAGCACTGGCTTTAAAGCTGCTGTTGTGGGAAACAGCCACAAGGCGGCAGCATTATTACGTTCTCAACTTTTGGTTTTAGGGCAACAGAGTCTTCCTGGACGTAGTGTTCCGAGGTTGTAAATTAGAGGGGAATGTGCTGGGACAAGCCCCCAAAAGTTTATGTCTCCTTCCTTTTGTTTGTTTTTTAAATTTAATTTCTATTTCTTATTGGAGTAAATTTGATTAGAGTGTTGTGATTGTGTGGCTGTACAGAATCTGCGCAATAATTCCTACATATGTCTGTTCATCTTTGGATCCTGTTACCATGTATGTTTTACAGAATGTTGAGTAGACCTCCCTTGGTATTTGGTAGGTGTTTTGTCATTATATATTTTATATGTATTGGTGATTCTATAATTCATATAGTTTATATGTTTTATGTTTATATACATTTAACATACATTAGTATATGTATGTTAGCCCCATAGTCCTAATTTATCCATCCTCCCAACTTTCCTTTTGGCTAACCATTCGTTTGTTTTATAAGTCTGTGAGTGTCTTTTTCTGTGGAAATATGTTCATTGGTAGCAATCTTAGGATAACATGTATAAATGATATCATAGGATATTTGTCATTCCCTTTTGACTTACTTAACCTAATATGATTATTTCTAGGCTCATCTGTAGTCCTGAAAACGGCACTGTTCATTTTTTTCCTGAGTCTAGTATTCCATTCGGTACGTATACCACTTCTTCTTTGTCCATTTATCTGTTGATGGACATTTTGTTTGCTTCCATGTTTTGGCTGTTGTAAATACTGCTGCAGTACACGATTCTCCGTCCCGTGTCTTTTTGATTCTGGCTTTTACAGGTGACAGGACCAATAGTGGGCCTTGCGGATCATATGGTGACTCAATTTTTACCTTTAAACGCACTGCCATTCTGTTCCTATTATTGGCTGTTACCAGTTTACATCCCACTTAGACCGAGAGGTTACGCTATTCTCCACAACTTCTTCAACATCTATTGTTTGTTGACTTTTTGCTGATGGTCATTCTGACTGGTGTGAGGTGATACCTTTGTGTAGATTGGATTTGCCTGCGTCTAGTAATTCCTGATGTTTTGCCTTTATCAATGTCCTTTTCATGTTTTTTTAAGATTGAGCTAAACTCACAACTTCAAATTGGCTTCTTGAA
Source organism: Eubalaena glacialis (assembly GCF_028564815.1). Taxonomy (NCBI): domain Eukaryota; kingdom Metazoa; phylum Chordata; class Mammalia; order Artiodactyla; family Balaenidae; genus Eubalaena; species Eubalaena glacialis. The sequence continues at coordinate 96,915 of NW_026871552.1, read as the reverse complement.
AAATTTGCCCCGTTTGGAATTTTATGGCCATTCCCTACCCCAGGATATTTTTTGAGGGCATGATTCATTTACAGCCCTGCAGTCCTTGTGAATATTATTGACCATTAGCAGTAGATTTAAAGCTGTCGTTTGAGGAAACGGCCTTAGGGTGGCAGCATTTCTACATTGCCAACTCTGCTTGCTAGGGAAACAGAACCTTGCTGCAAGTTGTGCTTTGAGGTTGCAGATTAGAGTGGAATGTGCCAGGACAAACCCCCATAAGTTTTAGCCTCCTTAATTCTTGTTTGTGTCTTCAAGTTGTAGTTTCTATCAAGCAAATTTGATTGAAAAATGTCTTTTGTTCTAGGTGTACAGAACCTTGTTCATTTACACATATACATACATCTATTGATCTTTGGGTCCTTTTCCATGTCAGTTATTACAGAGTGTTGAGTAGACCACACTTGCTATTCCATAGGTCTTTGGGGATTATATATTTTATATGTAGTAGTATATGTGTGTTAACCCCAGTATCCTAATTTATCCATTCCTCACACCTTCTCTTTGGCTTAACCATAAGTTTGTCTTCTCAATCTGAGATTGTCTTTCTCTATGGAAATATGTTCATTTTTATGAATTTTCAGATAACATAAGTGATATCATAGGACATTTGTCTTTTGCATTCGGACTTACTTCACGTTGTGTGATTATCTCTAGGCTCATCTGTGGTGCTGCATATGCCATTCTTTTATTTTTTTCGTGACTGATATTCCATTCTGTCCATATACCACTTCTTCTTTGTCCATTCATCTGTTTATGGACCTTATTTTTGCTTCCATGTCTTGGCTATTTCAATATTGCTGCAGTGCACATTTGCCTGCCTCTGTCTTTCCGATTCTGGTGGTCTTAGGTTATAGGCCCAAAAGGTGCCCTGCCGCATCATATGGTAGCTCAATTTTTACCTTTTAAAGCAGCTCCATTCAGTTTTCATTAGTGCTGTTACCCATTACATCCCACCAGCAGCTAGAAGGTACAGAGTTCTCTAAAACCACTTCAGCATTTATAGTTTGTAGACTTTTTGCTGATGGTCATTTCACTGGTGTGAGCTGAAATCTTTTTGGAGGTTGGATTTGCATGTGGCTAATAATTCCTTATACTGAGCTTTAGGCATGCCCTTTTTTGTTCTTCTCCTTTTTTTTAAAGATTGAGTACAACTTCCCTCTTCATATTGCCGTCTTCAAAAATTTGTCATGTGTTGAATTTCCTTGCCTATTCCCTACCCCAGGGCATTTTTTGTGGGCAGCTGTCATTTACAGCCCTGCAGTCCTTGTGACTATTAAGCAACCATTAGCACTGGGTTTAAAGCTGCTGTTGTGGGAAACAGCCACAAGGCGGCAGCATTATTACATTCTCACCTCTTGTTACTAGGGTAACAAAATCTTCCTGGAAGTAGTGTTCCGAGGTTGTAAATTAGAGGGGAATGTGCTGGGACAAGCCCCCAGAAGTTTATGTCTCCTTAGTAATGTTTGTTTTTTTAAATTTAATTTATATTTCTTATCAGAGTAATTTTGATTAGAGTGTTGTGATTGTCTGGCTGTACAGAATGTGCTCAATCATTCATATATATGTCTGTTCATCTTCGGATCCTGTTACGATGTATGATATTCAGAATGTTGAGTAGACCTCCCTCGGTATTTGGTAGCTGTTTTCTCATTATATACTTTATATGTATTGGTGATTATATAATTCATAGAGTTTATATATTATATGTTTATATACATTTAACATACCTTAGTATATGTATGTTAGCCCCATAATCCTAATTTATCCATCCTCCCACCTTTCATTTTGGTTAACCATTAGTTTGTTGTAAAAGTGTGTGTTGTCTTTTTTTGTGGAAATGTGTTCATTGGTAGCAGTCTTAGGATAACATGTATAAATGATATCATAGGATATTTGTCATTCCCTTTTGACTTACTTAACCTAATATGATCATTTCTAGGCTCATCTGTATTCCTCAAAATGGCATTGTTCATTTTTTTACCGAGGTTACTATTCCATTCTGTCCGTATACCACTTTTCCTTTGTCCATTCATTTGTTTTTGGACCGTTTTTTTGCTTCCATATCTTGGCTATTTCAATATTGCTGCAGTGCCCATTTGCCTGCCTCTGTCTTTCCGATTCTGGTGGTCTTAGGTTATAGGCCCAAAAGGTGCCCTGCCGCATCATATGGTAGCTCAATTTTTACCTTTTAAAGTAGCTCCATTCAGTTTTCGTTAGTGCTGTTACCCATTACATCCCACCAGCAGCTAGATGGTACACAGTTCTCTAAATCCCCTTCAGCATGTGTAGTCTGTAGACTTTCTGCTGATGGTCATTTGACTGGTGTGAGCTGAAACCTTTTTGGAGGTTGGCTTTGCATGTGGCTAATAATTCCTTATACTGAGCTTTAGGCGTGTCCATTTTTTTCTTTTCCTTTTTTTTAAAGAGTGAGTACAACTTCCCTCTTCATATTGACTTCTTGAAAAATTTGTCATGTGTTGAATTTTCTTGCCTATTCCCTCCAGCAGGGCATTTTTTGAGGGCAGGTGTCATTTTCAGCCCTGCAATCCTTGTGACTATTAAGCAACCACTAGCACTGGCTTTAAAGCTGCTGTTGTGGGAAACAGCCACAAGGCGGCAGCATTATTACGTTCTCAACTTTTGGTTTTAGGGCAACAGAGTCTTCCTGGACGTAGTGTTCCGAGGTTGTAAATTAGAGGGGAATGTGCTGGGACAAGCCCCCAAAAGTTTATGTCTCCTTCCTTTTGTTTGTTTTTTAAATTTAATTTCTATTTCTTATTGGAGTAAATTTGATTAGAGTGTTGTGATTGTGTGGCTGTACAGAATCTGCACAATAATTCCTACATATGTCTGTTCATCTTTGGATCCTGTTACCATGTATGTTTTACAGAATGTTGAGTAGACCTCCCTTGGTATTTGGTAGGTGTTTTGTCATTATATATTTTATATGTATTGGTGATTCTATAATTCATATAGTTTATATGTTTTATGTTTATATACATTTAACATACATTAGTATATGTATGTTAGCCCCATAGTCCTAATTTATCCATCCTCCCAACTTTCCTTTTGGCTAACCATTCGTTTGTTTTATAAGTCTGTGAGTGTCTTTTTCTGTGGAAATATGTTCATTGGTAGCAATCTTAGGATAACATGTATAAATGATATCATAGGATATTTGTCATTCCCTTTTGACTTACTTAACCTAATATGATTATTTCTAGGCTCATCTGTAGTCCTGAAAACGGCACTGTTCATTTTTTTCCTGAGTCTAGTATTCCATTCGGTACGTATACCACTTCTTCTTTGTCCATTTATCTGTTGATGGACATTTTGTTTGCTTCCATGTTTTGGCTGTTGTAAATACTGCTGCAGTACACGATTCTCCGTCCCGTGTCTTTTTGATTCTGGCTTTTACAGGTGACAGGACCAATAGTGGGCCTTGCGGATCATATGGTGACTCAATTTTTACCTTTAAACGCACTGCCATTCTGTTCCTATTATTGGCTGTTACCAGTTTACATCCCACTTAGACCGAGAGGTTACGCTATTCTCCACAACTTCTTCAACATCTATTGTTTGTTGACTTTTTGCTGATGGTCATTCTGACTGGTGTGAGGTGATACCTTTGTGTAGATTGGATTTGCCTGCGTCTAGTAATTCCTGATGTTTTGCCTTTATCAATGTCCTTTTCATGTTTTTTTAAGATTGAGCTAAACTCACAACTTCAAATTGGCTTCTTGAAAAATTTGCCCCGTTTGGAATTTTATGGCCATTCCCTACCCCAGGATATTTTTTGAGGGCATGATTCATTTACAGCCCTGCAGTCCTTGTGAATATTATTGACCATTAGCAGTAGATTTAAAGCTGTCGTTTGAGGAAACGGCCTTAGGGTGGCAGCATTTCTACATTGCCAACTCTGCTTGCTAGGGAAACAGAACCTTGCTGCAAGTTGTGCTTTGAGGTTGCAGATTAGAGTGGAATGTGCCAGGACAAACCCCCATAAGTTTTAGCCTCCTTAATTCTTGTTTGTGTCTTCAAGTTGTAGTTTCTATCAAGCAAATTTGATTGAAAAATGTCTTTTGTTCTAGGTGTACAGAACCTTGTTCATTTACACATATACATACATCTATTGATCTTTGGGTCCTTTTCCATGTCAGTTATTACAGAGTGTTGAGTAGACCACACTTGCTATTCCATAGGTCTTTGGGGATTATATATTTTATATGTAGTAGTATATGTGTGTTAACCCCAGTATCCTAATTTATCCATTCCTCACACCTTCTCTTTGGCTTAACCATAAGTTTGTCTTCTCAATCTGAGATTGTCTTTCTCTATGGAAATATGTTCATTTTTATGAATTTTCCGATAACATAAGTGATATCATAGGACATTTGTCTTTTGCATTCGGACTTACTTCACGTTGTGTGATTATCTCTAGGCTCATCTGTGGTGCTGCATATGCCATTCTTTTATTTTTTTCGTGACTGATATTCCATTCTGTCCATATACCACTTCTTCTTTGTCCATTCATCTGTTTATGGACCTTATTTTTGCTTCCATGTCTTGGCTATTTCAATATTGCTGCAGTGCACATTTGCCTGCCTCTGTCTTTCCGATTCTGGTGGTCTTAGGTTATAGGCCCAAAAGGTGCCCTGCCGCATCATATGGTAGCTCAATTTTTACCTTTTAAAGCAGCTCCATTCAGTTTTCATTAGTGCTGTTACCCATTACATCCCACCAGCAGCTAGAAGGTACAGAGTTCTCTAAAACCACTTCAGCATTTATAGTTTGTAGACTTTTTGCTGATGGTCATTTCACTGGTGTGAGCTGAAATCTTTTTGGAGGTTGGATTTGCATGTGGCTAATAATTCCTTATACTGAGCTTTAGGCATGCCCTTTTTTGTTCTTCTCCTTTTTTTTAAAGATTGAGTACAACTTCCCTCTTCATATTGCCGTCTTCAAAAATTTGTCATGTGTTGAATTTCCTTGCCTATTCCCTACCCCAGGGCATTTTTTGTGGGCAGCTGTCATTTACAGCCCTGCAGTCCTTGTGACTATTAAGCAACCATTAGCACTGGGTTTAAAGCTGCTGTTGTGGGAAACAGCCACAAGGCGGCAGCATTATTACATTCTCACCTCTTGTTACTAGGGTAACAAAATCTTCCTGGACGTAGTGTTCCGAGGTTGTAAATTAGAGGGGAATGCGCTGGGACAAGCCCCCAGAAGTTTATGTCTCCTTAGTAATGTTTGTTTTTTTAAATTTAATTTATATTTCTTATCAGAGTAATTTTGATTAGAGTGTTGTGATTGTCTGGCTGTACAGAATGTGCTCAATCATTCATATATATGTCTGTTCATCTTCGGATCCTGTTACGATGTATGATATTCAGAATGTTGAGTAGACCTCCCTCGGTATTTGGTAGCTGTTTTCTCATTATATACTTTATATGTATTGGTGATTATATAATTCATAGAGTTTATATATTATATGTTTATATACATTTAACATACCTTAGTATATGTATGTTAGCCCCATAATCCTAATTTATCCATCCTCCCACCTTTCATTTTGGTTAACCATTAGTTTGTTGTAAAAGTGTGTGTTGTCTTTTTTTGTGGAAATGTGTTCATTGGTAGCAGTCTTAGGATAACATGTATAAATGATATCATAGGATATTTGTCATTCCCTTTTGACTTACTTAACCTAATATGATCATTTCTAGGCTCATCTGTATTCCTCAAAATGGCATTGTTCATTTTTTTACCGAGGTTACTATTCCATTCTGTCCGTATACCACTTTTCCTTTGTCCATTCATTTGTTTTTGGACCGTTTTTTTGCTTCCATATCTTGGCTATTTCAATATTGCTGCAGTGCCCATTTGCCTGCCTCTGTCTTTCCGATTCTGGTGGTCTTAGGTTATAGGCCCAAAAGGTGCCCTGCCGCATCATATGGTAGCTCAATTTTTACCTTTTAAAGTAGCTCCATTCAGTTTTCGTTAGTGCTGTTACCCATTACATCCCACCAGCAGCTAGATGGTACACAGTTCTCTAAATCCCCTTCAGCATGTGTAGTCTGTAGACTTTCTGCTGATGGTCATTTGACTGGTGTGAGCTGAAACCTTTTTGGAGGTTGGCTTTGCATGTGGCTAATAATTCCTTATACTGAGCTTTAGGCGTGTCCATTTTTTTCTTTTCCTTTTTTTTAAAGAGTGAGTACAACTTCCCTCTTCATATTGACTTCTTGAAAAATTTGTCATGTGTTGAATTTTCTTGCCTATTCCCTCCAGCAGGGCATTTTTTGAGGGCAGGTGTCATTTTCAGCCCTGCAATCCTTGTGACTATTAAGCAACCACTAGCACTGGCTTTAAAGCTGCTGTTGTGGGAAACAGCCACAAGGCGGCAGCATTATTACGTTCTCAACTTTTGGTTTTAGGGCAACAGAGTCTTCCTGGACGTAGTGTTCCGAGGTTGTAAATTAGAGGGGAATGTGCTGGGACAAGCCCCCAAAAGTTTATGTCTCCTTCCTTTTGTTTGTTTTTTAAATTTAATTTCTATTTCTTATTGGAGTAAATTTGATTAGAGTGTTGTGATTGTGTGGCTGTACAGAATCTGCGCAATAATTCCTACATATGTCTGTTCATCTTTGGATCCTGTTACCATGTATGTTTTACAGAATGTTGAGTAGACCTCCCTTGGTATTTGGTAGGTGTTTTGTCATTATATATTTTATATGTATTGGTGATTCTATAATTCATATAGTTTATATGTTTTATGTTTATATACATTTAACATACATTAGTATATGTATGTTAGCCCCATAGTCCTAATTTATCCATCCTCCCAACTTTCCTTTTGGCTAACCATTCGTTTGTTTTATAAGTCTGTGAGTGTCTTTTTCTGTGGAAATATGTTCATTGGTAGCAATCTTAGGATAACATGTATAAATGATATCATAGGATATTTGTCATTCCCTTTTGACTTACTTAACCTAATATGATTATTTCTAGGCTCATCTGTAGTCCTGAAAACGGCACTGTTCATTTTTTTCCTGAGTCTAGTATTCCATTCGGTACGTATACCACTTCTTCTTTGTCCATTTATCTGTTGATGGACATTTTGTTTGCTTCCACGTTTTGGCTGTTGTAAATACTGCTGCAGTACACGATTCTCCGTCCCGTGTCTTTTTGATTCTGGCTTTTACAGGTGACAGGACCAATAGTGGGCCTTGCGGATCATATGGTGACTCAATTTTTACCTTTAAACGCACTGCCATTCTGTTCCTATTATTGGCTGTTACCAGTTTACATCCCACTTAGACCGAGAGGTTACGCTATTCTCCACAACTTCTTCAACATCTATTGTTTGTTGACTTTTTGCTGATGGTCATTCTGACTGGTGTGAGGTGATACCTTTGTGTAGATTGGATTTGCCTGCGTCTAGTAATTCCTGATGTTTTGCCTTTATCAATGTCCTTTTCATGTTTTTTTAAGATTGAGCTAAACTCACAACTTCAAATTGGCTTCTTGAAAAATTTGCCCCGTTTGGAATTTTATGGCCATTCCCTACCCCAGGATATTTTTTGAGGGCATGATTCATTTACAGCCCTGCAGTCCTTGTGAATATTATTGACCATTAGCAGTAGATTTAAAGCTGTCGTTTGAGGAAACGGCCTTAGGGTGGCAGCATTTCTACATTGCCAACTCTGCTTGCTAGGGAAACAGAACCTTGCTGCAAGTTGTGCTTTGAGGTTGCAGATTAGAGTGGAATGTGCCAGGACAAACCCCCATAAGTTTTAGCCTCCTTAATTCTTGTTTGTGTCTTCAAGTTGTAGTTTCTATCAAGCAAATTTGATTGAAAAATGTCTTTTGTTCTAGGTGTACAGAACCTTGTTCATTTACACATATACATACATCTATTGATCTTTGGGTCCTTTTCCATGTCAGTTATTACAGAGTGTTGAGTAGACCACACTTGCTATTCCATAGGTCTTTGGGGATTATATATTTTATATGTAGTAGTATATGTGTGTTAACCCCAGTATCCTAATTTATCCATTCCTCACACCTTCTCTTTGGCTTAACCATAAGTTTGTCTTCTCAATCTGAGATTGTCTTTCTCTATGGAAATATGTTCATTTTTATGAATTTTCAGATAACATAAGTGATATCATAGGACATTTGTCTTTTGCATTCGGACTTACTTCACGTTGTGTGATTATCTCTAGGCTCATCTGTGGTGCTGCATATGCCATTCTTTTATTTTTTTCGTGACTGATATTCCATTCTGTCCATATACCACTTCTTCTTTGTCCATTCATCTGTTTATGGACCTTATTTTTGCTTCCATGTCTTGGCTATTTCAATATTGCTGCAGTGCACATTTGCCTGCCTCTGTCTTTCCGATTCTGGTGGTCTTAGGTTATAGGCCCAAAAGGTGCCCTGCCGCATCATATGGTAGCTCAATTTTTACCTTTTAAAGCAGCTCCATTCAGTTTTCATTAGTGCTGTTACCCATTACATCCCACCAGCAGCTAGAAGGTACAGAGTTCTCTAAAACCACTTCAGCATTTATAGTTTGTAGACTTTTTGCTGATGGTCATTTCACTGGTGTGAGCTGAAATCTTTTTGGAGGTTGGATTTGCATGTGGCTAATAATTCCTTATACTGAGCTTTAGGCATGCCCTTTTTTGTTCTTCTCCTTTTTTTTAAAGATTGAGTACAACTTCCCTCTTCATATTGCCGTCTTCAAAAATTTGTCATGTGTTGAATTTCCTTGCCTATTCCCTACCCCAGGGCATTTTTTGTGGGCAGCTGTCATTTACAGCCCTGCAGTCCTTGTGACTATTAAGCAACCATTAGCACTGGGTTTAAAGCTGCTGTTGTGGGAAACAGCCACAAGGCGGCAGCATTATTACATTCTCACCTCTTGTTACTAGGGTAACAAAATCTTCCTGGACGTAGTGTTCCGAGGTTGTAAATTAGAGGGGAATGCGCTGGGACAAGCCCCCAGAAGTTTATGTCTCCTTAGTAATGTTTGTTTTTTTAAATTTAATTTATATTTCTTATCAGAGTAATTTTGATTAGAGTGTTGTGATTGTCTGGCTGTACAGAATGTGCTCAATCATTCATATATATGTCTGTTCATCTTCGGATCCTGTTACGATGTATGATATTCAGAATGTTGAGTAGACCTCCCTCGGTATTTGGTAGCTGTTTTCTCATTATATACTTTATATGTATTGGTGATTATATAATTCATAGAGTTTATATATTATATGTTTATATACATTTAACATACCTTAGTATATGTATGTTAGCCCCATAATCCTAATTTATCCATCCTCCCACCTTTCATTTTGGTTAACCATTAGTTTGTTGTAAAAGTGTGTGTTGTCTTTTTTTGTGGAAATGTGTTCATTGGTAGCAGTCTTAGGATAACATGTATAAATGATATCATAGGATATTTGTCATTCCCTTTTGACTTACTTAACCTAATATGATCATTTCTAGGCTCATCTGTATTCCTCAAAATGGCATTGTTCATTTTTTTACCGAGGTTACTATTCCATTCTGTCCGTATACCACTTTTCCTTTGTCCATTCATTTGTTTTTGGACCGTTTTTTTGCTTCCATATCTTGGCTATTTCAATATTGCTGCAGTGCCCATTTGCCTGCCTCTGTCTTTCCGATTCTGGTGGTCTTAGGTTATAGGCCCAAAAGGTGCCCTGCCGCATCATATGGTAGCTCAATTTTTACCTTTTAAAGTAGCTCCATTCAGTTTTCGTTAGTGCTGTTACCCATTACATCCCACCAGCAGCTAGATGGTACACAGTTCTCTAAATCCCCTTCAGCATGTGTAGTCTGTAGACTTTCTGCTGATGGTCATTTGACTGGTGTGAGCTGAAACCTTTTTGGAGGTTGGCTTTGCATGTGGCTAATAATTCCTTATACTGAGCTTTAGGCGTGTCCATTTTTTTCTTTTCCTTTTTTTTAAAGAGTGAGTACAACTTCCCTCTTCATATTGACTTCTTGAAAAATTTGTCATGTGTTGAATTTTCTTGCCTATTCCCTCCAGCAGGGCATTTTTTGAGGGCAGGTGTCATTTTCAGCCCTGCAATCCTTGTGACTATTAAGCAACCACTAGCACTGGCTTTAAAGCTGCTGTTGTGGGAAACAGCCACAAGGCGGCAGCATTATTACGTTCTCAACTTTTGGTTTTAGGGCAACAGAGTCTTCCTGGACGTAGTGTTCCGAGGTTGTAAATTAGAGGGGAATGTGCTGGGACAAGCCCCCAAAAGTTTATGTCTCCTTCCTTTTGTTTGTTTTTTAAATTTAATTTCTATTTCTTATTGGAGTAAATTTGATTAGAGTGTTGTGATTGTGTGGCTGTACAGAATCTGCGCAATAATTCCTACATATGTCTGTTCATCTTTGGATCCTGTTACCATGTATGTTTTACAGAATGTTGAGTAGACCTCCCTTGGTATTTGGTAGGTGTTTTGTCATTATATATTTTATATGTATTGGTGATTCTATAATTCATATAGTTTATATGTTTTATGTTTATATACATTTAACATACATTAGTATATGTATGTTAGCCCCATAGTCCTAATTTATCCATCCTCCCAACTTTCCTTTTGGCTAACCATTCGTTTGTTTTATAAGTCTGTGAGTGTCTTTTTCTGTGGAAATATGTTCATTGGTAGCAATCTTAGGATAACATGTATAAATGATATCATAGGATATTTGTCATTCCCTTTTGACTTACTTAACCTAATATGATTATTTCTAGGCTCATCTGTAGTCCTGAAAACGGCACTGTTCATTTTTTTCCTGAGTCTAGTATTCCATTCGGTACGTATACCACTTCTTCTTTGTCCATTTATCTGTTGATGGACATTTTGTTTGCTTCCACGTTTTGGCTGTTGTAAATACTGCTGCAGTACACGATTCTCCGTCCCGTGTCTTTTTGATTCTGGCTTTTACAGGTGACAGGACCAATAGTGGGCCTTGCGGATCATATGGTGACTCAATTTTTACCTTTAAACGCACTGCCATTCTGTTCCTATTATTGGCTGTTACCAGTTTACATCCCACTTAGACCGAGAGGTTACGCTATTCTCCACAACTTCTTCAACATCTATTGTTTGTTGACTTTTTGCTGATGGTCATTCTGACTGGTGTGAGGTGATACCTTTGTGTAGATTGGATTTGCCTGCGTCTAGTAATTCCTGATGTTTTGCCTTTATCAATGTCCTTTTCATGTTTTTTTAAGATTGAGCTAAACTCACAACTTCAAATTGGCTTCTTGAAAAATTTGCCCCGTTTGGAATTTTATGGCCATTCCCTACCCCAGGATATTTTTTGAGGGCATGATTCATTTACAGCCCTGCAGTCCTTGTGAATATTATTGACCATTAGCAGTAGATTTAAAGCTGTCGTTTGAGGAAACGGCCTTAGGGTGGCAGCATTTCTACATTGCCAACTCTGCTTGCTAGGGAAACAGAACCTTGCTGCAAGTTGTGCTTTGAGGTTGCAGATTAGAGTGGAATGTGCCAGGACAAACCCCCATAAGTTTTAGCCTCCTTAATTCTTGTTTGTGTCTTCAAGTTGTAGTTTCTATCAAGCAAATTTGATTGAAAAATGTCTTTTGTTCTAGGTGTACAGAACCTTGTTCATTTACACATATACATACATCTATTGATCTTTGGGTCCTTTTCCATGTCAGTTATTACAGAGTGTTGAGTAGACCACACTTGCTATTCCATAGGTCTTTGGGGATTATATATTTTATATGTAGTAGTATATGTGTGTTAACCCCAGTATCCTAATTTATCCATTCCTCACACCTTCTCTTTGGCTTAACCATAAGTTTGTCTTCTCAATCTGAGATTGTCTTTCTCTATGGAAATATGTTCATTTTTATGAATTTTCCGATAACATAAGTGATATCATAGGACATTTGTCTTTTGCATTCGGACTTACTTCACGTTGTGTGATTATCTCTAGGCTCATCTGTGGTGCTGCATATGCCATTCTTTTATTTTTTTCGTGACTGATATTCCATTCTGTCCATATACCACTTCTTCTTTGTCCATTCATCTGTTTATGGACCTTATTTTTGCTTCCATGTCTTGGCTATTTCAATATTGCTGCAGTGCACATTTGCCTGCCTCTGTCTTTCCGATTCTGGTGGTCTTAGGTTATAGGCCCAAAAGGTGCCCTGCCGCATCATATGGTAGCTCAATTTTTACCTTTTAAAGCAGCTCCATTCAGTTTTCATTAGTGCTGTTACCCATTACATCCCACCAGCAGCTAGAAGGTACAGAGTTCTCTAAAACCACTTCAGCATTTATAGTTTGTAGACTTTTTGCTGATGGTCATTTCACTGGTGTGAGCTGAAATCTTTTTGGAGGTTGGATTTGCATGTGGCTAATAATTCCTTATACTGAGCTTTAGGCATGCCCTTTTTTGTTCTTCTCCTTTTTTTTAAAGATTGAGTACAACTTCCCTCTTCATATTGCCGTCTTCAAAAATTTGTCATGTGTTGAATTTCCTTGCCTATTCCCTACCCCAGGGCATTTTTTGTGGGCAGCTGTCATTTACAGCCCTGCAGTCCTTGTGACTATTAAGCAACCATTAGCACTGGGTTTAAAGCTGCTGTTGTGGGAAACAGCCACAAGGCGGCAGCATTATTACATTCTCACCTCTTGTTACTAGGGTAACAAAATCTTCCTGGAAGTAGTGTTCCGAGGTTGTAAATTAGAGGGGAATGCGCTGGGACAAGCCCCCAGAAGTTTATGTCTCCTTAGTAATGTTTGTTTTTTTAAATTTAATTTATATTTCTTATCAGAGTAATTTTGATTAGAGTGTTGTGATTGTCTGGCTGTACAGAATGTGCTCAATCATTCATATATATGTCTGTTCATCTTCGGATCCTGTTACGATGTATGATATTCAGAATGTTGAGTAGACCTCCCTCGGTATTTGGTAGCTGTTTTCTCATTATATACTTTATATGTATTGGTGATTATATAATTCATAGAGTTTATATATTATATGTTTATATACATTTAACATACCTTAGTATATGTATGTTAGCCCCATAATCCTAATTTATCCATCCTCCCACCTTTCATTTTGGTTAACCATTAGTTTGTTGTAAAAGTGTGTGTTGTCTTTTTTTGTGGAAATGTGTTCATTGGTAGCAGTCTTAGGATAACATGTATAAATGATATCATAGGATATTTGTCATTCCCTTTTGACTTACTTAACCTAATATGATCATTTCTAGGCTCATCTGTATTCCTCAAAATGGCATTGTTCATTTTTTTACCGAGGTTACTATTCCATTCTGTCCGTATACCACTTTTCCTTTGTCCATTCATTTGTTTTTGGACCGTTTTTTTGCTTCCATATCTTGGCTATTTCAATATTGCTGCAGTGCCCATTTGCCTGCCTCTGTCTTTCCGATTCTGGTGGTCTTAGGTTATAGGCCCAAAAGGTGCCCTGCCGCATCATATGGTAGCTCAATTTTTACCTTTTAAAGTAGCTCCATTCAGTTTTCGTTAGTGCTGTTACCCATTACATCCCACCAGCAGCTAGATGGTACACAGTTCTCTAAATCCCCTTCAGCATGTGTAGTCTGTAGACTTTCTGCTGATGGTCATTTGACTGGTGTGAGCTGAAACCTTTTTGGAGGTTGGCTTTGCATGTGGCTAATAATTCCTTATACTGAGCTTTAGGCGTGTCCATTTTTTTCTTTTCCTTTTTTTTAAAGAGTGAGTACAACTTCCCTCTTCATATTGACTTCTTGAAAAATTTGTCATGTGTTGAATTTTCTTGCCTATTCCCTCCAGCAGGGCATTTTTTGAGGGCAGGTGTCATTTTCAGCCCTGCAATCCTTGTGACTATTAAGCAACCACTAGCACTGGCTTTAAAGCTGCTGTTGTGGGAAACAGCCACAAGGCGGCAGCATTATTACGTTCTCAACTTTTGGTTTTAGGGCAACAGAGTCTTCCTGGACGTAGTGTTCCGAGGTTGTAAATTAGAGGGGAATGTGCTGGGACAAGCCCCCAAAAGTTTATGTCTCCTTCCTTTTGTTTGTTTTTTAAATTTAATTTCTATTTCTTATTGGAGTAAATTTGATTAGAGTGTTGTGATTGTGTGGCTGTACAGAATCTGCGCAATAATTCCTACATATGTCTGTTCATCTTTGGATCCTGTTACCATGTATGTTTTACAGAATGTTGAGTAGACCTCCCTTGGTATTTGGTAGGTGTTTTGTCATTATATATTTTATATGTATTGGTGATTCTATAATTCATATAGTTTATATGTTTTATGTTTATATACATTTAACATACATTAGTATATGTATGTTAGCCCCATAGTCCTAATTTATCCATCCTCCCAACTTTCCTTTTGGCTAACCATTCGTTTGTTTTATAAGTCTGTGAGTGTCTTTTTCTGTGGAAATATGTTCATTGGTAGCAATCTTAGGATAACATGTATAAATGATATCATAGGATATTTGTCATTCCCTTTTGACTTACTTAACCTAATATGATTATTTCTAGGCTCATCTGTAGTCCTGAAAACGGCACTGTTCATTTTTTTCCTGAGTCTAGTATTCCATTCGGTACGTATACCACTTCTTCTTTGTCCATTTATCTGTTGATGGACATTTTGTTTGCTTCCACGTTTTGGCTGTTGTAAATACTGCTGCAGTACACGATTCTCCGTCCCGTGTCTTTTTGATTCTGGCTTTTACAGGTGACAGGACCAATAGTGGGCCTTGCGGATCATATGGTGACTCAATTTTTACCTTTAAACGCACTGCCATTCTGTTCCTATTATTGGCTGTTACCAGTTTACATCCCACTTAGACCGAGAGGTTACGCTATTCTCCACAACTTCTTCAACATCTATTGTTTGTTGACTTTTTGCTGATGGTCATTCTGACTGGTGTGAGGTGATACCTTTGTGTAGATTGGATTTGCCTGCGTCTAGTAATTCCTGATGTTTTGCCTTTATCAATGTCCTTTTCATGTTTTTTTAAGATTGAGCTAAACTCACAACTTCAAATTGGCTTCTTGAAAAATTTGCCCCGTTTGGAATTTTATGGCCATTCCCTACCCCAGGATATTTTTTGAGGGCATGATTCATTTACAGCCCTGCAGTCCTTGTGAATATTATTGACCATTAGCAGTAGATTTAAAGCTGTCGTTTGAGGAAACGGCCTTAGGGTGGCAGCATTTCTACATTGCCAACTCTGCTTGCTAGGGAAACAGAACCTTGCTGCAAGTTGTGCTTTGAGGTTGCAGATTAGAGTGGAATGTGCCAGGACAAACCCCCATAAGTTTTAGCCTCCTTAATTCTTGTTTGTGTCTTCAAGTTGTAGTTTCTATCAAGCAAATTTGATTGAAAAATGTCTTTTGTTCTAGGTGTACAGAACCTTGTTCATTTACACATATACATACATCTATTGATCTTTGGGTCCTTTTCCATGTCAGTTATTACAGAGTGTTGAGTAGACCACACTTGCTATTCCATAGGTCTTTGGGGATTATATATTTTATATGTAGTAGTATATGTGTGTTAACCCCAGTATCCTAATTTATCCATTCCTCACACCTTCTCTTTGGCTTAACGATAAGTTTGTCTTCTCAATCTGAGATTGTCTTTCTCTATGGAAATATGTTCATTTTTATGAATTTTCAGATAACATAAGTGATATCATAGGACATTTGTCTTTTGCATTCGGACTTACTTCACGTTGTGTGATTATCTCTAGGCTCATCTGTGGTGCTGCATATGCCATTCTTTTATTTTTTTCGTGACTGATATTCCATTCTGTCCATATACCACTTCTTCTTTGTCCATTCATCTGTTTATGGACCTTATTTTTGCTTCCATGTCTTGGCTATTTCAATATTGCTGCAGTGCACATTTGCCTGCCTCTGTCTTTCCGATTCTGGTGGTCTTAGGTTATAGGCCCAAAAGGTGCCCTGCCGCATCATATGGTAGCTCAATTTTTACCTTTTAAAGCAGCTCCATTCAGTTTTCATTAGTGCTGTTACCCATTACATCCCACCAGCAGCTAGAAGGTACAGAGTTCTCTAAAACCACTTCAGCATTTATAGTTTGTAGACTTTTTGCTGATGGTCATTTCACTGGTGTGAGCTGAAATCTTTTTGGAGGTTGGATTTGCATGTGGCTAATAATTCCTTATACTGAGCTTTAGGCATGCCCTTTTTTGTTCTTCTCCTTTTTTTTAAAGATTGAGTACAACTTCCCTCTTCATATTGCCGTCTTCAAAAATTTGTCATGTGTTGAATTTCCTTGCCTATTCCCTACCCCAGGGCATTTTTTGTGGGCAGCTGTCATTTACAGCCCTGCAGTCCTTGTGACTATTAAGCAACCATTAGCACTGGGTTTAAAGCTGCTGTTGTGGGAAACAGCCACAAGGCGGCAGCATTATTACATTCTCACCTCTTGTTACTAGGGTAACAAAATCTTCCTGGAAGTAGTGTTCCGAGGTTGTAAATTAGAGGGGAATGCGCTGGGACAAGCCCCCAGAAGTTTATGTCTCCTTAGTAATGTTTGTTTTTTTAAATTTAATTTATATTTCTTATCAGAGTAATTTTGATTAGAGTGTTGTGATTGTCTGGCTGTACAGAATGTGCTCAATCATTCATATATATGTCTGTTCATCTTCGGATCCTGTTACGATGTATGATATTCAGAATGTTGAGTAGACCTCCCTCGGTATTTGGTAGCTGTTTTCTCATTATATACTTTATATGTATTGGTGATTATATAATTCATAGAGTTTATATATTATATGTTTATATACATTTAACATACCTTAGTATATGTATGTTAGCCCCATAATCCTAATTTATCCATCCTCCCACCTTTCATTTTGGTTAACCATTAGTTTGTTGTAAAAGTGTGTGTTGTCTTTTTTTGTGGAAATGTGTTCATTGGTAGCAGTCTTAGGATAACATGTATAAATGATATCATAGGATATTTGTCATTCCCTTTTGACTTACTTAACCTAATATGATCATTTCTAGGCTCATCTGTATTCCTCAAAATGGCATTGTTCATTTTTTTACCGAGGTTACTATTCCATTCTGTCCGTATACCACTTTTCCTTTGTCCATTCATTTGTTTTTGGACCGTTTTTTTGCTTCCATATCTTGGCTATTTCAATATTGCTGCAGTGCCCATTTGCCTGCCTCTGTCTTTCCGATTCTGGTGGTCTTAGGTTATAGGCCCAAAAGGTGCCCTGCCGCATCATATGGTAGCTCAATTTTTACCTTTTAAAGTAGCTCCATTCAGTTTTCGTTAGTGCTGTTACCCATTACATCCCACCAGCAGCTAGATGGTACACAGTTCTCTAAATCCCCTTCAGCATGTGTAGTCTGTAGACTTTCTGCTGATGGTCATTTGACTGGTGTGAGCTGAAACCTTTTTGGAGGTTGGCTTTGCATGTGGCTAATAATTCCTTATACTGAGCTTTAGGCGTGTCCATTTTTTTCTTTTCCTTTTTTTTAAAGAGTGAGTACAACTTCCCTCTTCATATTGACTTCTTGAAAAATTTGTCATGTGTTGAATTTTCTTGCCTATTCCCTCCAGCAGGGCATTTTTTGAGGGCAGGTGTCATTTTCAGCCCTGCAATCCTTGTGACTATTAAGCAACCACTAGCACTGGCTTTAAAGCTGCTGTTGTGGGAAACAGCCACAAGGCGGCAGCATTATTACGTTCTCAACTTTTGGTTTTAGGGCAACAGAGTCTTCCTGGACGTAGTGTTCCGAGGTTGTAAATTAGAGGGGAATGTGCTGGGACAAGCCCCCAAAAGTTTATGTCTCCTTCCTTTTGTTTGTTTTTTAAATTTAATTTCTATTTCTTATTGGAGTAAATTTGATTAGAGTGTTGTGATTGTGTGGCTGTACAGAATCTGCGCAATAATTCCTACATATGTCTGTTCATCTTTGGATCCTGTTACCATGTATGTTTTACAGAATGTTGAGTAGACCTCCCTTGGTATTTGGTAGGTGTTTTGTCATTATATATTTTATATGTATTGGTGATTCTATAATTCATATAGTTTATATGTTTTATGTTTATATACATTTAACATACATTAGTATATGTATGTTAGCCCCATAGTCCTAATTTATCCATCCTCCCAACTTTCCTTTTGGCTAACCATTCGTTTGTTTTATAAGTCTGTGAGTGTCTTTTTCTGTGGAAATATGTTCATTGGTAGCAATCTTAGGATAACATGTATAAATGATATCATAGGATATTTGTCATTCCCTTTTGACTTACTTAACCTAATATGATTATTTCTAGGCTCATCTGTAGTCCTGAAAACGGCACTGTTCATTTTTTTCCTGAGTCTAGTATTCCATTCGGTACGTATACCACTTCTTCTTTGTCCATTTATCTGTTGATGGACATTTTGTTTGCTTCCACGTTTTGGCTGTTGTAAATACTGCTGCAGTACACGATTCTCCGTCCCGTGTCTTTTTGATTCTGGCTTTTACAGGTGACAGGACCAATAGTGGGCCTTGCGGATCATATGGTGACTCAATTTTTACCTTTAAACGCACTGCCATTCTGTTCCTATTATTGGCTGTTACCAGTTTACATCCCACTTAGACCGAGAGGTTACGCTATTCTCCACAACTTCTTCAACATCTATTGTTTGTTGACTTTTTGCTGATGGTCATTCTGACTGGTGTGAGGTGATACCTTTGTGTAGATTGGATTTGCCTGCGTCTAGTAATTCCTGATGTTTTGCCTTTATCAATGTCCTTTTCATGTTTTTTTAAGATTGAGCTAAACTCACAACTTCAAATTGGCTTCTTGAAAAATTTGCCCCGTTTGGAATTTTATGGCCATTCCCTACCCCAGGATATTTTTTGAGGGCATGATTCATTTACAGCCCTGCAGTCCTTGTGAATATTATTGACCATTAGCAGTAGATTTAAAGCTGTCGTTTGAGGAAACGGCCTTAGGGTGGCAGCATTTCTACATTGCCAACTCTGCTTGCTAGGGAAACAGAACCTTGCTGCAAGTTGTGCTTTGAGGTTGCAGATTAGAGTGGAATGTGCCAGGACAAACCCCCATAAGTTTTAGCCTCCTTAATTCTTGTTTGTGTCTTCAAGTTGTAGTTTCTATCAAGCAAATTTGATTGAAAAATGTCTTTTGTTCTAGGTGTACAGAACCTTGTTCATTTACACATATACATACATCTATTGATCTTTGGGTCCTTTTCCATGTCAGTTATTACAGAGTGTTGAGTAGACCACACTTGCTATTCCATAGGTCTTTGGGGATTATATATTTTATATGTAGTAGTATATGTGTGTTAACCCCAGTATCCTAATTTATCCATTCCTCACACCTTCTCTTTGGCTTAACCATAAGTTTGTCTTCTCAATCTGAGATTGTCTTTCTCTATGGAAATATGTTCATTTTTATGAATTTTCAGATAACATAAGTGATATCATAGGACATTTGTCTTTTGCATTCGGACTTACTTCACGTTGTGTGATTATCTCTAGGCTCATCTGTGGTGCTGCATATGCCATTCTTTTATTTTTTTCGTGACTGATATTCCATTCTGTCCATATACCACTTCTTCTTTGTCCATTCATCTGTTTATGGACCTTATTTTTGCTTCCATGTCTTGGCTATTTCAATATTGCTGCAGTGCACATTTGCCTGCCTCTGTCTTTCCGATTCTGGTGGTCTTAGGTTATAGGCCCAAAAGGTGCCCTGCCGCATCATATGGTAGCTCAATTTTTACCTTTTAAAGCAGCTCCATTCAGTTTTCATTAGTGCTGTTACCCATTACATCCCACCAGCAGCTAGAAGGTACAGAGTTCTCTAAAACCACTTCAGCATTTATAGTTTGTAGACTTTTTGCTGATGGTCATTTCACTGGTGTGAGCTGAAATCTTTTTGGAGGTTGGATTTGCATGTGGCTAATAATTCCTTATACTGAGCTTTAGGCATGCCCTTTTTTGTTCTTCTCCTTTTTTTTAAAGATTGAGTACAACTTCCCTCTTCATATTGCCGTCTTCAAAAATTTGTCATGTGTTGAATTTCCTTGCCTATTCCCTACCCCAGGGCATTTTTTGTGGGCAGCTGTCATTTACAGCCCTGCAGTCCTTGTGACTATTAAGCAACCATTAGCACTGGGTTTAAAGCTGCTGTTGTGGGAAACAGCCACAAGGCGGCAGCATTATTACATTCTCACCTCTTGTTACTAGGGTAACAAAATCTTCCTGGAAGTAGTGTTCCGAGGTTGTAAATTAGAGGGGAATGCGCTGGGACAAGCCCCCAGAAGTTTATGTCTCCTTAGTAATGTTTGTTTTTTTAAATTTAATTTATATTTCTTATCAGAGTAATTTTGATTAGAGTGTTGTGATTGTCTGGCTGTACAGAATGTGCTCAATCATTCATATATATGTCTGTTCATCTTCGGATCCTGTTACGATGTATGATATTCAGAATGTTGAGTAGACCTCCCTCGGTATTTGGTAGCTGTTTTCTCATTATATACTTTATATGTATTGGTGATTATATAATTCATAGAGTTTATATATTATATGTTTATATACATTTAACATACCTTAGTATATGTATGTTAGCCCCATAATCCTAATTTATCCATCCTCCCACCTTTCATTTTGGTTAACCATTAGTTTGTTGTAAAAGTGTGTGTTGTCTTTTTTTGTGGAAATGTGTTCATTGGTAGCAGTCTTAGGATAACATGTATAAATGATATCATAGGATATTTGTCATTCCCTTTTGACTTACTTAACCTAATATGATCATTTCTAGGCTCATCTGTATTCCTCAAAATGGCATTGTTCATTTTTTTACCGAGGTTACTATTCCATTCTGTCCGTATACCACTTTTCCTTTGTCCATTCATTTGTTTTTGGACCGTTTTTTTGCTTCCATATCTTGGCTATTTCAATATTGCTGCAGTGCCCATTTGCCTGCCTCTGTCTTTCCGATTCTGGTGGTCTTAGGTTATAGGCCCAAAAGGTGCCCTGCCGCATCATATGGTAGCTCAATTTTTACCTTTTAAAGTAGCTCCATTCAGTTTTCGTTAGTGCTGTTACCCATTACATCCCACCAGCAGCTAGATGGTACACAGTTCTCTAAATCCCCTTCAGCATGTGTAGTCTGTAGACTTTCTGCTGATGGTCATTTGACTGGTGTGAGCTGAAACCTTTTTGGAGGTTGGCTTTGCATGTGGCTAATAATTCCTTATACTGAGCTTTAGGCGTGTCCATTTTTTTCTTTTCCTTTTTTTTAAAGAGTGAGTACAACTTCCCTCTTCATATTGACTTCTTGAAAAATTTGTCATGTGTTGAATTTTCTTGCCTATTCCCTCCAGCAGGGCATTTTTTGAGGGCAGGTGTCATTTTCAGCCCTGCAATCCTTGTGACTATTAAGCAACCACTAGCACTGGCTTTAAAGCTGCTGTTGTGGGAAACAGCCACAAGGCGGCAGCATTATTACGTTCTCAACTTTTGGTTTTAGGGCAACAGAGTCTTCCTGGACGTAGTGTTCCGAGGTTGTAAATTAGAGGGGAATGTGCTGGGACAAGCCCCCAAAAGTTTATGTCTCCTTCCTTTTGTTTGTTTTTTAAATTTAATTTCTATTTCTTATTGGAGTAAATTTGATTAGAGTGTTGTGATTGTGTGGCTGTACAGAATCTGCGCAATAATTCCTACATATGTCTGTTCATCTTTGGATCCTGTTACCATGTATGTTTTACAGAATGTTGAGTAGACCTCCCTTGGTATTTGGTAGGTGTTTTGTCATTATATATTTTATATGTATTGGTGATTCTATAATTCATATAGTTTATATGTTTTATGTTTATATACATTTAACATACATTAGTATATGTATGTTAGCCCCATAGTCCTAATTTATCCATCCTCCCAACTTTCCTTTTGGCTAACCATTCGTTTGTTTTATAAGTCTGTGAGTGTCTTTTTCTGTGGAAATATGTTCATTGGTAGCAATCTTAGGATAACATGTATAAATGATATCATAGGATATTTGTCATTCCCTTTTGACTTACTTAACCTAATATGATTATTTCTAGGCTCATCTGTAGTCCTGAAAACGGCACTGTTCATTTTTTTCCTGAGTCTAGTATTCCATTCGGTACGTATACCACTTCTTCTTTGTCCATTTATCTGTTGATGGACATTTTGTTTGCTTCCACGTTTTGGCTGTTGTAAATACTGCTGCAGTACACGATTCTCCGTCCCGTGTCTTTTTGATTCTGGCTTTTACAGGTGACAGGACCAATAGTGGGCCTTGCGGATCATATGGTGACTCAATTTTTACCTTTAAACGCACTGCCATTCTGTTCCTATTATTGGCTGTTACCAGTTTACATCCCACTTAGACCGAGAGGTTACGCTATTCTCCACAACTTCTTCAACATCTATTGTTTGTTGACTTTTTGCTGATGGTCATTCTGACTGGTGTGAGGTGATACCTTTGTGTAGATTGGATTTGCCTGCGTCTAGTAATTCCTGATGTTTTGCCTTTATCAATGTCCTTTTCATGTTTTTTTAAGATTGAGCTAAACTCACAACTTCAAATTGGCTTCTTGAAAAATTTGCCCCGTTTGGAATTTTATGGCCATTCCCTACCCCAGGATATTTTTTGAGGGCATGATTCATTTACAGCCCTGCAGTCCTTGTGAATATTATTGACCATTAGCAGTAGATTTAAAGCTGTCGTTTGAGGAAACGGCCTTAGGGTGGCAGCATTTCTACATTGCCAACTCTGCTTGCTAGGGAAACAGAACCTTGCTGCAAGTTGTGCTTTGAGGTTGCAGATTAGAGTGGAATGTGCCAGGACAAACCCCCATAAGTTTTAGCCTCCTTAATTCTTGTTTGTGTCTTCAAGTTGTAGTTTCTATCAAGCAAATTTGATTGAAAAATGTCTTTTGTTCTAGGTGTACAGAACCTTGTTCATTTACACATATACATACATCTATTGATCTTTGGGTCCTTTTCCATGTCAGTTATTACAGAGTGTTGAGTAGACCACACTTGCTATTCCATAGGTCTTTGGGGATTATATATTTTATATGTAGTAGTATATGTGTGTTAACCCCAGTATCCTAATTTATCCATTCCTCACACCTTCTCTTTGGCTTAACCATAAGTTTGTCTTCTCAATCTGAGATTGTCTTTCTCTATGGAAATATGTTCATTTTTATGAATTTTCAGATAACATAAGTGATATCATAGGACATTTGTCTTTTGCATTCGGACTTACTTCACGTTGTGTGATTATCTCTAGGCTCATCTGTGGTGCTGCATATGCCATTCTTTTATTTTTTTCGTGACTGATATTCCATTCTGTCCATATACCACTTCTTCTTTGTCCATTCATCTGTTTATGGACCTTATTTTTGCTTCCATGTCTTGGCTATTTCAATATTGCTGCAGTGCACATTTGCCTGCCTCTGTCTTTCCGATTCTGGTGGTCTTAGGTTATAGGCCCAAAAGGTGCCCTGCCGCATCATATGGTAGCTCAATTTTTACCTTTTAAAGCAGCTCCATTCAGTTTTCATTAGTGCTGTTACCCATTACATCCCACCAGCAGCTAGAAGGTACAGAGTTCTCTAAAACCACTTCAGCATTTATAGTTTGTAGACTTTTTGCTGATGGTCATTTCACTGGTGTGAGCTGAAATCTTTTTGGAGGTTGGATTTGCATGTGGCTAATAATTCCTTATACTGAGCTTTAGGCATGCCCTTTTTTGTTCTTCTCCTTTTTTTTAAAGATTGAGTACAACTTCCCTCTTCATATTGCCGTCTTCAAAAATTTGTCATGTGTTGAATTTCCTTGCCTATTCCCTACCCCAGGGCATTTTTTGTGGGCAGCTGTCATTTACAGCCCTGCAGTCCTTGTGACTATTAAGCAACCATTAGCACTGGGTTTAAAGCTGCTGTTGTGGGAAACAGCCACAAGGCGGCAGCATTATTACATTCTCACCTCTTGTTACTAGGGTAACAAAATCTTCCTGGAAGTAGTGTTCCGAGGTTGTAAATTAGAGGGGAATGCGCTGGGACAAGCCCCCAGAAGTTTATGTCTCCTTAGTAATGTTTGTTTTTTTAAATTTAATTTATATTTCTTATCAGAGTAATTTTGATTAGAGTGTTGTGATTGTCTGGCTGTACAGAATGTGCTCAATCATTCATATATATGTCTGTTCATCTTCGGATCCTGTTACGATGTATGATATTCAGAATGTTGAGTAGACCTCCCTCGGTATTTGGTAGCTGTTTTCTCATTATATACTTTATATGTATTGGTGATTATATAATTCATAGAGTTTATATATTATATGTTTATATACATTTAACATACCTTAGTATATGTATGTTAGCCCCATAATCCTAATTTATCCATCCTCCCACCTTTCATTTTGGTTAACCATTAGTTTGTTGTAAAAGTGTGTGTTGTCTTTTTTTGTGGAAATGTGTTCATTGGTAGCAGTCTTAGGATAACATGTATAAATGATATCATAGGATATTTGTCATTCCCTTTTGACTTACTTAACCTAATATGATCATTTCTAGGCTCATCTGTATTCCTCAAAATGGCATTGTTCATTTTTTTACCGAGGTTACTATTCCATTCTGTCCGTATACCACTTTTCCTTTGTCCATTCATTTGTTTTTGGACCGTTTTTTTGCTTCCATATCTTGGCTATTTCAATATTGCTGCAGTGCCCATTTGCCTGCCTCTGTCTTTCCGATTCTGGTGGTCTTAGGTTATAGGCCCAAAAGGTGCCCTGCCGCATCATATGGTAGCTCAATTTTTACCTTTTAAAGTAGCTCCATTCAGTTTTCGTTAGTGCTGTTACCCATTACATCCCACCAGCAGCTAGATGGTACACAGTTCTCTAAATCCCCTTCAGCATGTGTAGTCTGTAGACTTTCTGCTGATGGTCATTTGACTGGTGTGAGCTGAAACCTTTTTGGAGGTTGGCTTTGCATGTGGCTAATAATTCCTTATACTGAGCTTTAGGCGTGTCCATTTTTTTCTTTTCCTTTTTTTTAAAGAGTGAGTACAACTTCCCTCTTCATATTGACTTCTTGAAAAATTTGTCATGTGTTGAATTTTCTTGCCTATTCCCTCCAGCAGGGCATTTTTTGAGGGCAGGTGTCATTTTCAGCCCTGCAATCCTTGTGACTATTAAGCAACCACTAGCACTGGCTTTAAAGCTGCTGTTGTGGGAAACAGCCACAAGGCGGCAGCATTATTACGTTCTCAACTTTTGGTTTTAGGGCAACAGAGTCTTCCTGGACGTAGTGTTCCGAGGTTGTAAATTAGAGGGGAATGTGCTGGGACAAGCCCCCAAAAGTTTATGTCTCCTTCCTTTTGTTTGTTTTTTAAATTTAATTTCTATTTCTTATTGGAGTAAATTTGATTAGAGTGTTGTGATTGTGTGGCTGTACAGAATCTGCGCAATAATTCCTACATATGTCTGTTCATCTTTGGATCCTGTTACCATGTATGTTTTACAGAATGTTGAGTAGACCTCCCTTGGTATTTGGTAGGTGTTTTGTCATTATATATTTTATATGTATTGGTGATTCTATAATTCATATAGTTTATATGTTTTATGTTTATATACATTTAACATACATTAGTATATGTATGTTAGCCCCATAGTCCTAATTTATCCATCCTCCCAACTTTCCTTTTGGCTAACCATTCGTTTGTTTTATAAGTCTGTGAGTGTCTTTTTCTGTGGAAATATGTTCATTGGTAGCAATCTTAGGATAACATGTATAAATGATATCATAGGATATTTGTCATTCCCTTTTGACTTACTTAACCTAATATGATTATTTCTAGGCTCATCTGTAGTCCTGAAAACGGCACTGTTCATTTTTTT
Organism: Eubalaena glacialis; assembly: GCF_028564815.1. Taxonomy (NCBI): domain Eukaryota; kingdom Metazoa; phylum Chordata; class Mammalia; order Artiodactyla; family Balaenidae; genus Eubalaena; species Eubalaena glacialis. Next base: position 70,887 of record NW_026871552.1, on the reverse strand, counting down.
CCTGAGTCTAGTATTCCATTCGGTACGTATACCACTTCTTCTTTGTCCATTTATCTGTTGATGGACATTTTGTTTGCTTCCACGTTTTGGCTGTTGTAAATACTGCTGCAGTACACGATTCTCCGTCCCGTGTCTTTTTGATTCTGGCTTTTACAGGTGACAGGACCAATAGTGGGCCTTGCGGATCATATGGTGACTCAATTTTTACCTTTAAACGCACTGCCATTCTGTTCCTATTATTGGCTGTTACCAGTTTACATCCCACTTAGACCGAGAGGTTACGCTATTCTCCACAACTTCTTCAACATCTATTGTTTGTTGACTTTTTGCTGATGGTCATTCTGACTGGTGTGAGGTGATACCTTTGTGTAGATTGGATTTGCCTGCGTCTAGTAATTCCTGATGTTTTGCCTTTATCAATGTCCTTTTCATGTTTTTTTAAGATTGAGCTAAACTCACAACTTCAAATTGGCTTCTTGAAAAATTTGCCCCGTTTGGAATTTTATGGCCATTCCCTACCCCAGGATATTTTTTGAGGGCATGATTCATTTACAGCCCTGCAGTCCTTGTGAATATTATTGACCATTAGCAGTAGATTTAAAGCTGTCGTTTGAGGAAACGGCCTTAGGGTGGCAGCATTTCTACATTGCCAACTCTGCTTGCTAGGGAAACAGAACCTTGCTGCAAGTTGTGCTTTGAGGTTGCAGATTAGAGTGGAATGTGCCAGGACAAACCCCCATAAGTTTTAGCCTCCTTAATTCTTGTTTGTGTCTTCAAGTTGTAGTTTCTATCAAGCAAATTTGATTGAAAAATGTCTTTTGTTCTAGGTGTACAGAACCTTGTTCATTTACACATATACATACATCTATTGATCTTTGGGTCCTTTTCCATGTCAGTTATTACAGAGTGTTGAGTAGACCACACTTGCTATTCCATAGGTCTTTGGGGATTATATATTTTATATGTAGTAGTATATGTGTGTTAACCCCAGTATCCTAATTTATCCATTCCTCACACCTTCTCTTTGGCTTAACCATAAGTTTGTCTTCTCAATCTGAGATTGTCTTTCTCTATGGAAATATGTTCATTTTTATGAATTTTCAGATAACATAAGTGATATCATAGGACATTTGTCTTTTGCATTCGGACTTACTTCACGTTGTGTGATTATCTCTAGGCTCATCTGTGGTGCTGCATATGCCATTCTTTTATTTTTTTCGTGACTGATATTCCATTCTGTCCATATACCACTTCTTCTTTGTCCATTCATCTGTTTATGGACCTTATTTTTGCTTCCATGTCTTGGCTATTTCAATATTGCTGCAGTGCACATTTGCCTGCCTCTGTCTTTCCGATTCTGGTGGTCTTAGGTTATAGGCCCAAAAGGTGCCCTGCCGCATCATATGGTAGCTCAATTTTTACCTTTTAAAGCAGCTCCATTCAGTTTTCATTAGTGCTGTTACCCATTACATCCCACCAGCAGCTAGAAGGTACAGAGTTCTCTAAAACCACTTCAGCATTTATAGTTTGTAGACTTTTTGCTGATGGTCATTTCACTGGTGTGAGCTGAAATCTTTTTGGAGGTTGGATTTGCATGTGGCTAATAATTCCTTATACTGAGCTTTAGGCATGCCCTTTTTTGTTCTTCTCCTTTTTTTTAAAGATTGAGTACAACTTCCCTCTTCATATTGCCGTCTTCAAAAATTTGTCATGTGTTGAATTTCCTTGCCTATTCCCTACCCCAGGGCATTTTTTGTGGGCAGCTGTCATTTACAGCCCTGCAGTCCTTGTGACTATTAAGCAACCATTAGCACTGGGTTTAAAGCTGCTGTTGTGGGAAACAGCCACAAGGCGGCAGCATTATTACATTCTCACCTCTTGTTACTAGGGTAACAAAATCTTCCTGGAAGTAGTGTTCCGAGGTTGTAAATTAGAGGGGAATGCGCTGGGACAAGCCCCCAGAAGTTTATGTCTCCTTAGTAATGTTTGTTTTTTTAAATTTAATTTATATTTCTTATCAGAGTAATTTTGATTAGAGTGTTGTGATTGTCTGGCTGTACAGAATGTGCTCAATCATTCATATATATGTCTGTTCATCTTCGGATCCTGTTACGATGTATGATATTCAGAATGTTGAGTAGACCTCCCTCGGTATTTGGTAGCTGTTTTCTCATTATATACTTTATATGTATTGGTGATTATATAATTCATAGAGTTTATATATTATATGTTTATATACATTTAACATACCTTAGTATATGTATGTTAGCCCCATAATCCTAATTTATCCATCCTCCCACCTTTCATTTTGGTTAACCATTAGTTTGTTGTAAAAGTGTGTGTTGTCTTTTTTTGTGGAAATGTGTTCATTGGTAGCAGTCTTAGGATAACATGTATAAATGATATCATAGGATATTTGTCATTCCCTTTTGACTTACTTAACCTAATATGATCATTTCTAGGCTCATCTGTATTCCTCAAAATGGCATTGTTCATTTTTTTACCGAGGTTACTATTCCATTCTGTCCGTATACCACTTTTCCTTTGTCCATTCATTTGTTTTTGGACCGTTTTTTTGCTTCCATATCTTGGCTATTTCAATATTGCTGCAGTGCCCATTTGCCTGCCTCTGTCTTTCCGATTCTGGTGGTCTTAGGTTATAGGCCCAAAAGGTGCCCTGCCGCATCATATGGTAGCTCAATTTTTACCTTTTAAAGTAGCTCCATTCAGTTTTCGTTAGTGCTGTTACCCATTACATCCCACCAGCAGCTAGATGGTACACAGTTCTCTAAATCCCCTTCAGCATGTGTAGTCTGTAGACTTTCTGCTGATGGTCATTTGACTGGTGTGAGCTGAAACCTTTTTGGAGGTTGGCTTTGCATGTGGCTAATAATTCCTTATACTGAGCTTTAGGCGTGTCCATTTTTTTCTTTTCCTTTTTTTTAAAGAGTGAGTACAACTTCCCTCTTCATATTGACTTCTTGAAAAATTTGTCATGTGTTGAATTTTCTTGCCTATTCCCTCCAGCAGGGCATTTTTTGAGGGCAGGTGTCATTTTCAGCCCTGCAATCCTTGTGACTATTAAGCAACCACTAGCACTGGCTTTAAAGCTGCTGTTGTGGGAAACAGCCACAAGGCGGCAGCATTATTACGTTCTCAACTTTTGGTTTTAGGGCAACAGAGTCTTCCTGGACGTAGTGTTCCGAGGTTGTAAATTAGAGGGGAATGTGCTGGGACAAGCCCCCAAAAGTTTATGTCTCCTTCCTTTTGTTTGTTTTTTAAATTTAATTTCTATTTCTTATTGGAGTAAATTTGATTAGAGTGTTGTGATTGTGTGGCTGTACAGAATCTGCGCAATAATTCCTACATATGTCTGTTCATCTTTGGATCCTGTTACCATGTATGTTTTACAGAATGTTGAGTAGACCTCCCTTGGTATTTGGTAGGTGTTTTGTCATTATATATTTTATATGTATTGGTGATTCTATAATTCATATAGTTTATATGTTTTATGTTTATATACATTTAACATACATTAGTATATGTATGTTAGCCCCATAGTCCTAATTTATCCATCCTCCCAACTTTCCTTTTGGCTAACCATTCGTTTGTTTTATAAGTCTGTGAGTGTCTTTTTCTGTGGAAATATGTTCATTGGTAGCAATCTTAGGATAACATGTATAAATGATATCATAGGATATTTGTCATTCCCTTTTGACTTACTTAACCTAATATGATTATTTCTAGGCTCATCTGTAGTCCTGAAAACGGCACTGTTCATTTTTTTCCTGAGTCTAGTATTCCATTCGGTACGTATACCACTTCTTCTTTGTCCATTTATCTGTTGATGGACATTTTGTTTGCTTCCACGTTTTGGCTGTTGTAAATACTGCTGCAGTACACGATTCTCCGTCCCGTGTCTTTTTGATTCTGGCTTTTACAGGTGACAGGACCAATAGTGGGCCTTGCGGATCATATGGTGACTCAATTTTTACCTTTAAACGCACTGCCATTCTGTTCCTATTATTGGCTGTTACCAGTTTACATCCCACTTAGACCGAGAGGTTACGCTATTCTCCACAACTTCTTCAACATCTATTGTTTGTTGACTTTTTGCTGATGGTCATTCTGACTGGTGTGAGGTGATACCTTTGTGTAGATTGGATTTGCCTGCGTCTAGTAATTCCTGATGTTTTGCCTTTATCAATGTCCTTTTCATGTTTTTTTAAGATTGAGCTAAACTCACAACTTCAAATTGGCTTCTTGAAAAATTTGCCCCGTTTGGAATTTTATGGCCATTCCCTACCCCAGGATATTTTTTGAGGGCATGATTCATTTACAGCCCTGCAGTCCTTGTGAATATTATTGACCATTAGCAGTAGATTTAAAGCTGTCGTTTGAGGAAACGGCCTTAGGGTGGCAGCATTTCTACATTGCCAACTCTGCTTGCTAGGGAAACAGAACCTTGCTGCAAGTTGTGCTTTGAGGTTGCAGATTAGAGTGGAATGTGCCAGGACAAACCCCCATAAGTTTTAGCCTCCTTAATTCTTGTTTGTGTCTTCAAGTTGTAGTTTCTATCAAGCAAATTTGATTGAAAAATGTCTTTTGTTCTAGGTGTACAGAACCTTGTTCATTTACACATATACATACATCTATTGATCTTTGGGTCCTTTTCCATGTCAGTTATTACAGAGTGTTGAGTAGACCACACTTGCTATTCCATAGGTCTTTGGGGATTATATATTTTATATGTAGTAGTATATGTGTGTTAACCCCAGTATCCTAATTTATCCATTCCTCACACCTTCTCTTTGGCTTAACCATAAGTTTGTCTTCTCAATCTGAGATTGTCTTTCTCTATGGAAATATGTTCATTTTTATGAATTTTCAGATAACATAAGTGATATCATAGGACATTTGTCTTTTGCATTCGGACTTACTTCACGTTGTGTGATTATCTCTAGGCTCATCTGTGGTGCTGCATATGCCATTCTTTTATTTTTTTCGTGACTGATATTCCATTCTGTCCATATACCACTTCTTCTTTGTCCATTCATCTGTTTATGGACCTTATTTTTGCTTCCATGTCTTGGCTATTTCAATATTGCTGCAGTGCACATTTGCCTGCCTCTGTCTTTCCGATTCTGGTGGTCTTAGGTTATAGGCCCAAAAGGTGCCCTGCCGCATCATATGGTAGCTCAATTTTTACCTTTTAAAGCAGCTCCATTCAGTTTTCATTAGTGCTGTTACCCATTACATCCCACCAGCAGCTAGAAGGTACAGAGTTCTCTAAAACCACTTCAGCATTTATAGTTTGTAGACTTTTTGCTGATGGTCATTTCACTGGTGTGAGCTGAAATCTTTTTGGAGGTTGGATTTGCATGTGGCTAATAATTCCTTATACTGAGCTTTAGGCATGCCCTTTTTTGTTCTTCTCCTTTTTTTTAAAGATTGAGTACAACTTCCCTCTTCATATTGCCGTCTTCAAAAATTTGTCATGTGTTGAATTTCCTTGCCTATTCCCTACCCCAGGGCATTTTTTGTGGGCAGCTGTCATTTACAGCCCTGCAGTCCTTGTGACTATTAAGCAACCATTAGCACTGGGTTTAAAGCTGCTGTTGTGGGAAACAGCCACAAGGCGGCAGCATTATTACATTCTCACCTCTTGTTACTAGGGTAACAAAATCTTCCTGGAAGTAGTGTTCCGAGGTTGTAAATTAGAGGGGAATGCGCTGGGACAAGCCCCCAGAAGTTTATGTCTCCTTAGTAATGTTTGTTTTTTTAAATTTAATTTATATTTCTTATCAGAGTAATTTTGATTAGAGTGTTGTGATTGTCTGGCTGTACAGAATGTGCTCAATCATTCATATATATGTCTGTTCATCTTCGGATCCTGTTACGATGTATGATATTCAGAATGTTGAGTAGACCTCCCTCGGTATTTGGTAGCTGTTTTCTCATTATATACTTTATATGTATTGGTGATTATATAATTCATAGAGTTTATATATTATATGTTTATATACATTTAACATACCTTAGTATATGTATGTTAGCCCCATAATCCTAATTTATCCATCCTCCCACCTTTCATTTTGGTTAACCATTAGTTTGTTGTAAAAGTGTGTGTTGTCTTTTTTTGTGGAAATGTGTTCATTGGTAGCAGTCTTAGGATAACATGTATAAATGATATCATAGGATATTTGTCATTCCCTTTTGACTTACTTAACCTAATATGATCATTTCTAGGCTCATCTGTATTCCTCAAAATGGCATTGTTCATTTTTTTACCGAGGTTACTATTCCATTCTGTCCGTATACCACTTTTCCTTTGTCCATTCATTTGTTTTTGGACCGTTTTTTTGCTTCCATATCTTGGCTATTTCAATATTGCTGCAGTGCCCATTTGCCTGCCTCTGTCTTTCCGATTCTGGTGGTCTTAGGTTATAGGCCCAAAAGGTGCCCTGCCGCATCATATGGTAGCTCAATTTTTACCTTTTAAAGTAGCTCCATTCAGTTTTCGTTAGTGCTGTTACCCATTACATCCCACCAGCAGCTAGATGGTACACAGTTCTCTAAATCCCCTTCAGCATGTGTAGTCTGTAGACTTTCTGCTGATGGTCATTTGACTGGTGTGAGCTGAAACCTTTTTGGAGGTTGGCTTTGCATGTGGCTAATAATTCCTTATACTGAGCTTTAGGCGTGTCCATTTTTTTCTTTTCCTTTTTTTTAAAGAGTGAGTACAACTTCCCTCTTCATATTGACTTCTTGAAAAATTTGTCATGTGTTGAATTTTCTTGCCTATTCCCTCCAGCAGGGCATTTTTTGAGGGCAGGTGTCATTTTCAGCCCTGCAATCCTTGTGACTATTAAGCAACCACTAGCACTGGCTTTAAAGCTGCTGTTGTGGGAAACAGCCACAAGGCGGCAGCATTATTACGTTCTCAACTTTTGGTTTTAGGGCAACAGAGTCTTCCTGGACGTAGTGTTCCGAGGTTGTAAATTAGAGGGGAATGTGCTGGGACAAGCCCCCAAAAGTTTATGTCTCCTTCCTTTTGTTTGTTTTTTAAATTTAATTTCTATTTCTTATTGGAGTAAATTTGATTAGAGTGTTGTGATTGTGTGGCTGTACAGAATCTGCGCAATAATTCCTACATATGTCTGTTCATCTTTGGATCCTGTTACCATGTATGTTTTACAGAATGTTGAGTAGACCTCCCTTGGTATTTGGTAGGTGTTTTGTCATTATATATTTTATATGTATTGGTGATTCTATAATTCATATAGTTTATATGTTTTATGTTTATATACATTTAACATACATTAGTATATGTATGTTAGCCCCATAGTCCTAATTTATCCATCCTCCCAACTTTCCTTTTGGCTAACCATTCGTTTGTTTTATAAGTCTGTGAGTGTCTTTTTCTGTGGAAATATGTTCATTGGTAGCAATCTTAGGATAACATGTATAAATGATATCATAGGATATTTGTCATTCCCTTTTGACTTACTTAACCTAATATGATTATTTCTAGGCTCATCTGTAGTCCTGAAAACGGCACTGTTCATTTTTTTCCTGAGTCTAGTATTCCATTCGGTACGTATACCACTTCTTCTTTGTCCATTTATCTGTTGATGGACATTTTGTTTGCTTCCACGTTTTGGCTGTTGTAAATACTGCTGCAGTACACGATTCTCCGTCCCGTGTCTTTTTGATTCTGGCTTTTACAGGTGACAGGACCAATAGTGGGCCTTGCGGATCATATGGTGACTCAATTTTTACCTTTAAACGCACTGCCATTCTGTTCCTATTATTGGCTGTTACCAGTTTACATCCCACTTAGACCGAGAGGTTACGCTATTCTCCACAACTTCTTCAACATCTATTGTTTGTTGACTTTTTGCTGATGGTCATTCTGACTGGTGTGAGGTGATACCTTTGTGTAGATTGGATTTGCCTGCGTCTAGTAATTCCTGATGTTTTGCCTTTATCAATGTCCTTTTCATGTTTTTTTAAGATTGAGCTAAACTCACAACTTCAAATTGGCTTCTTGAAAAATTTGCCCCGTTTGGAATTTTATGGCCATTCCCTACCCCAGGATATTTTTTGAGGGCATGATTCATTTACAGCCCTGCAGTCCTTGTGAATATTATTGACCATTAGCAGTAGATTTAAAGCTGTCGTTTGAGGAAACGGCCTTAGGGTGGCAGCATTTCTACATTGCCAACTCTGCTTGCTAGGGAAACAGAACCTTGCTGCAAGTTGTGCTTTGAGGTTGCAGATTAGAGTGGAATGTGCCAGGACAAACCCCCATAAGTTTTAGCCTCCTTAATTCTTGTTTGTGTCTTCAAGTTGTAGTTTCTATCAAGCAAATTTGATTGAAAAATGTCTTTTGTTCTAGGTGTACAGAACCTTGTTCATTTACACATATACATACATCTATTGATCTTTGGGTCCTTTTCCATGTCAGTTATTACAGAGTGTTGAGTAGACCACACTTGCTATTCCATAGGTCTTTGGGGATTATATATTTTATATGTAGTAGTATATGTGTGTTAACCCCAGTATCCTAATTTATCCATTCCTCACACCTTCTCTTTGGCTTAACCATAAGTTTGTCTTCTCAATCTGAGATTGTCTTTCTCTATGGAAATATGTTCATTTTTATGAATTTTCAGATAACATAAGTGATATCATAGGACATTTGTCTTTTGCATTCGGACTTACTTCACGTTGTGTGATTATCTCTAGGCTCATCTGTGGTGCTGCATATGCCATTCTTTTATTTTTTTCGTGACTGATATTCCATTCTGTCCATATACCACTTCTTCTTTGTCCATTCATCTGTTTATGGACCTTATTTTTGCTTCCATGTCTTGGCTATTTCAATATTGCTGCAGTGCACATTTGCCTGCCTCTGTCTTTCCGATTCTGGTGGTCTTAGGTTATAGGCCCAAAAGGTGCCCTGCCGCATCATATGGTAGCTCAATTTTTACCTTTTAAAGCAGCTCCATTCAGTTTTCATTAGTGCTGTTACCCATTACATCCCACCAGCAGCTAGAAGGTACAGAGTTCTCTAAAACCACTTCAGCATTTATAGTTTGTAGACTTTTTGCTGATGGTCATTTCACTGGTGTGAGCTGAAATCTTTTTGGAGGTTGGATTTGCATGTGGCTAATAATTCCTTATACTGAGCTTTAGGCATGCCCTTTTTTGTTCTTCTCCTTTTTTTTAAAGATTGAGTACAACTTCCCTCTTCATATTGCCGTCTTCAAAAATTTGTCATGTGTTGAATTTCCTTGCCTATTCCCTACCCCAGGGCATTTTTTGTGGGCAGCTGTCATTTACAGCCCTGCAGTCCTTGTGACTATTAAGCAACCATTAGCACTGGGTTTAAAGCTGCTGTTGTGGGAAACAGCCACAAGGCGGCAGCATTATTACATTCTCACCTCTTGTTACTAGGGTAACAAAATCTTCCTGGAAGTAGTGTTCCGAGGTTGTAAATTAGAGGGGAATGCGCTGGGACAAGCCCCCAGAAGTTTATGTCTCCTTAGTAATGTTTGTTTTTTTAAATTTAATTTATATTTCTTATCAGAGTAATTTTGATTAGAGTGTTGTGATTGTCTGGCTGTACAGAATGTGCTCAATCATTCATATATATGTCTGTTCATCTTCGGATCCTGTTACGATGTATGATATTCAGAATGTTGAGTAGACCTCCCTCGGTATTTGGTAGCTGTTTTCTCATTATATACTTTATATGTATTGGTGATTATATAATTCATAGAGTTTATATATTATATGTTTATATACATTTAACATACCTTAGTATATGTATGTTAGCCCCATAATCCTAATTTATCCATCCTCCCACCTTTCATTTTGGTTAACCATTAGTTTGTTGTAAAAGTGTGTGTTGTCTTTTTTTGTGGAAATGTGTTCATTGGTAGCAGTCTTAGGATAACATGTATAAATGATATCATAGGATATTTGTCATTCCCTTTTGACTTACTTAACCTAATATGATCATTTCTAGGCTCATCTGTATTCCTCAAAATGGCATTGTTCATTTTTTTACCGAGGTTACTATTCCATTCTGTCCGTATACCACTTTTCCTTTGTCCATTCATTTGTTTTTGGACCGTTTTTTTGCTTCCATATCTTGGCTATTTCAATATTGCTGCAGTGCCCATTTGCCTGCCTCTGTCTTTCCGATTCTGGTGGTCTTAGGTTATAGGCCCAAAAGGTGCCCTGCCGCATCATATGGTAGCTCAATTTTTACCTTTTAAAGTAGCTCCATTCAGTTTTCGTTAGTGCTGTTACCCATTACATCCCACCAGCAGCTAGATGGTACACAGTTCTCTAAATCCCCTTCAGCATGTGTAGTCTGTAGACTTTCTGCTGATGGTCATTTGACTGGTGTGAGCTGAAACCTTTTTGGAGGTTGGCTTTGCATGTGGCTAATAATTCCTTATACTGAGCTTTAGGCGTGTCCATTTTTTTCTTTTCCTTTTTTTTAAAGAGTGAGTACAACTTCCCTCTTCATATTGACTTCTTGAAAAATTTGTCATGTGTTGAATTTTCTTGCCTATTCCCTCCAGCAGGGCATTTTTTGAGGGCAGGTGTCATTTTCAGCCCTGCAATCCTTGTGACTATTAAGCAACCACTAGCACTGGCTTTAAAGCTGCTGTTGTGGGAAACAGCCACAAGGCGGCAGCATTATTACGTTCTCAACTTTTGGTTTTAGGGCGACAGAGTCTTCCTGGACGTAGTGTTCCGAGGTTGTAAATTAGAGGGGAATGTGCTGGGACAAGCCCCCAAAAGTTTATGTCTCCTTCCTTTTGTTTGTTTTTTAAATTTAATTTCTATTTCTTATTGGAGTAAATTTGATTAGAGTGTTGTGATTGTGTGGCTGTACAGAATCTGCGCAATAATTCCTACATATGTCTGTTCATCTTTGGATCCTGTTACCATGTATGTTTTACAGAATGTTGAGTAGACCTCCCTTGGTATTTGGTAGGTGTTTTGTCATTATATATTTTATATGTATTGGTGATTCTATAATTCATATAGTTTATATGTTTTATGTTTATATACATTTAACATACATTAGTATATGTATGTTAGCCCCATAGTCCTAATTTATCCATCCTCCCAACTTTCCTTTTGGCTAACCATTCGTTTGTTTTATAAGTCTGTGAGTGTCTTTTTCTGTGGAAATATGTTCATTGGTAGCAATCTTAGGATAACATGTATAAATGATATCATAGGATATTTGTCATTCCCTTTTGACTTACTTAACCTAATATGATTATTTCTAGGCTCATCTGTAGTCCTGAAAACGGCACTGTTCATTTTTTTCCTGAGTCTAGTATTCCATTCGGTACGTATACCACTTCTTCTTTGTCCATTTATCTGTTGATGGACATTTTGTTTGCTTCCACGTTTTGGCTGTTGTAAATACTGCTGCAGTACACGATTCTCCGTCCCGTGTCTTTTTGATTCTGGCTTTTACAGGTGACAGGACCAATAGTGGGCCTTGCGGATCATATGGTGACTCAATTTTTACCTTTAAACGCACTGCCATTCTGTTCCTATTATTGGCTGTTACCAGTTTACATCCCACTTAGACCGAGAGGTTACGCTATTCTCCACAACTTCTTCAACATCTATTGTTTGTTGACTTTTTGCTGATGGTCATTCTGACTGGTGTGAGGTGATACCTTTGTGTAGATTGGATTTGCCTGCGTCTAGTAATTCCTGATGTTTTGCCTTTATCAATGTCCTTTTCATGTTTTTTTAAGATTGAGCTAAACTCACAACTTCAAATTGGCTTCTTGAAAAATTTGCCCCGTTTGGAATTTTATGGCCATTCCCTACCCCAGGATATTTTTTGAGGGCATGATTCATTTACAGCCCTGCAGTCCTTGTGAATATTATTGACCATTAGCAGTAGATTTAAAGCTGTCGTTTGAGGAAACGGCCTTAGGGTGGCAGCATTTCTACATTGCCAACTCTGCTTGCTAGGGAAACAGAACCTTGCTGCAAGTTGTGCTTTGAGGTTGCAGATTAGAGTGGAATGTGCCAGGACAAACCCCCATAAGTTTTAGCCTCCTTAATTCTTGTTTGTGTCTTCAAGTTGTAGTTTCTATCAAGCAAATTTGATTGAAAAATGTCTTTTGTTCTAGGTGTACAGAACCTTGTTCATTTACACATATACATACATCTATTGATCTTTGGGTCCTTTTCCATGTCAGTTATTACAGAGTGTTGAGTAGACCACACTTGCTATTCCATAGGTCTTTGGGGATTATATATTTTATATGTAGTAGTATATGTGTGTTAACCCCAGTATCCTAATTTATCCATTCCTCACACCTTCTCTTTGGCTTAACCATAAGTTTGTCTTCTCAATCTGAGATTGTCTTTCTCTATGGAAATATGTTCATTTTTATGAATTTTCAGATAACATAAGTGATATCATAGGACATTTGTCTTTTGCATTCGGACTTACTTCACGTTGTGTGATTATCTCTAGGCTCATCTGTGGTGCTGCATATGCCATTCTTTTATTTTTTTCGTGACTGATATTCCATTCTGTCCATATACCACTTCTTCTTTGTCCATTCATCTGTTTATGGACCTTATTTTTGCTTCCATGTCTTGGCTATTTCAATATTGCTGCAGTGCACATTTGCCTGCCTCTGTCTTTCCGATTCTGGTGGTCTTAGGTTATAGGCCCAAAAGGTGCCCTGCCGCATCATATGGTAGCTCAATTTTTACCTTTTAAAGCAGCTCCATTCAGTTTTCATTAGTGCTGTTACCCATTACATCCCACCAGCAGCTAGAAGGTACAGAGTTCTCTAAAACCACTTCAGCATTTATAGTTTGTAGACTTTTTGCTGATGGTCATTTCACTGGTGTGAGCTGAAATCTTTTTGGAGGTTGGATTTGCATGTGGCTAATAATTCCTTATACTGAGCTTTAGGCATGCCCTTTTTTGTTCTTCTCCTTTTTTTTAAAGATTGAGTACAACTTCCCTCTTCATATTGCCGTCTTCAAAAATTTGTCATGTGTTGAATTTCCTTGCCTATTCCCTACCCCAGGGCATTTTTTGTGGGCAGCTGTCATTTACAGCCCTGCAGTCCTTGTGACTATTAAGCAACCATTAGCACTGGGTTTAAAGCTGCTGTTGTGGGAAACAGCCACAAGGCGGCAGCATTATTACATTCTCACCTCTTGTTACTAGGGTAACAAAATCTTCCTGGAAGTAGTGTTCCGAGGTTGTAAATTAGAGGGGAATGCGCTGGGACAAGCCCCCAGAAGTTTATGTCTCCTTAGTAATGTTTGTTTTTTTAAATTTAATTTATATTTCTTATCAGAGTAATTTTGATTAGAGTGTTGTGATTGTCTGGCTGTACAGAATGTGCTCAATCATTCATATATATGTCTGTTCATCTTCGGATCCTGTTACGATGTATGATATTCAGAATGTTGAGTAGACCTCCCTCGGTATTTGGTAGCTGTTTTCTCATTATATACTTTATATGTATTGGTGATTATATAATTCATAGAGTTTATATATTATATGTTTATATACATTTAACATACCTTAGTATATGTATGTTAGCCCCATAATCCTAATTTATCCATCCTCCCACCTTTCATTTTGGTTAACCATTAGTTTGTTGTAAAAGTGTGTGTTGTCTTTTTTTGTGGAAATGTGTTCATTGGTAGCAGTCTTAGGATAACATGTATAAATGATATCATAGGATATTTGTCATTCCCTTTTGACTTACTTAACCTAATATGATCATTTCTAGGCTCATCTGTATTCCTCAAAATGGCATTGTTCATTTTTTTACCGAGGTTACTATTCCATTCTGTCCGTATACCACTTTTCCTTTGTCCATTCATTTGTTTTTGGACCGTTTTTTTGCTTCCATATCTTGGCTATTTCAATATTGCTGCAGTGCCCATTTGCCTGCCTCTGTCTTTCCGATTCTGGTGGTCTTAGGTTATAGGCCCAAAAGGTGCCCTGCCGCATCATATGGTAGCTCAATTTTTACCTTTTAAAGTAGCTCCATTCAGTTTTCGTTAGTGCTGTTACCCATTACATCCCACCAGCAGCTAGATGGTACACAGTTCTCTAAATCCCCTTCAGCATGTGTAGTCTGTAGACTTTCTGCTGATGGTCATTTGACTGGTGTGAGCTGAAACCTTTTTGGAGGTTGGCTTTGCATGTGGCTAATAATTCCTTATACTGAGCTTTAGGCGTGTCCATTTTTTTCTTTTCCTTTTTTTTAAAGAGTGAGTACAACTTCCCTCTTCATATTGACTTCTTGAAAAATTTGTCATGTGTTGAATTTTCTTGCCTATTCCCTCCAGCAGGGCATTTTTTGAGGGCAGGTGTCATTTTCAGCCCTGCAATCCTTGTGACTATTAAGCAACCACTAGCACTGGCTTTAAAGCTGCTGTTGTGGGAAACAGCCACAAGGCGGCAGCATTATTACGTTCTCAACTTTTGGTTTTAGGGCGACAGAGTCTTCCTGGACGTAGTGTTCCGAGGTTGTAAATTAGAGGGGAATGTGCTGGGACAAGCCCCCAAAAGTTTATGTCTCCTTCCTTTTGTTTGTTTTTTAAATTTAATTTCTATTTCTTATTGGAGTAAATTTGATTAGAGTGTTGTGATTGTGTGGCTGTACAGAATCTGCGCAATAATTCCTACATATGTCTGTTCATCTTTGGATCCTGTTACCATGTATGTTTTACAGAATGTTGAGTAGACCTCCCTTGGTATTTGGTAGGTGTTTTGTCATTATATATTTTATATGTATTGGTGATTCTATAATTCATATAGTTTATATGTTTTATGTTTATATACATTTAACATACATTAGTATATGTATGTTAGCCCCATAGTCCTAATTTATCCATCCTCCCAACTTTCCTTTTGGCTAACCATTCGTTTGTTTTATAAGTCTGTGAGTGTCTTTTTCTGTGGAAATATGTTCATTGGTAGCAATCTTAGGATAACATGTATAAATGATATCATAGGATATTTGTCATTCCCTTTTGACTTACTTAACCTAATATGATTATTTCTAGGCTCATCTGTAGTCCTGAAAACGGCACTGTTCATTTTTTTCCTGAGTCTAGTATTCCATTCGGTACGTATACCACTTCTTCTTTGTCCATTTATCTGTTGATGGACATTTTGTTTGCTTCCACGTTTTGGCTGTTGTAAATACTGCTGCAGTACACGATTCTCCGTCCCGTGTCTTTTTGATTCTGGCTTTTACAGGTGACAGGACCAATAGTGGGCCTTGCGGATCATATGGTGACTCAATTTTTACCTTTAAACGCACTGCCATTCTGTTCCTATTATTGGCTGTTACCAGTTTACATCCCACTTAGACCGAGAGGTTACGCTATTCTCCACAACTTCTTCAACATCTATTGTTTGTTGACTTTTTGCTGATGGTCATTCTGACTGGTGTGAGGTGATACCTTTGTGTAGATTGGATTTGCCTGCGTCTAGTAATTCCTGATGTTTTGCCTTTATCAATGTCCTTTTCATGTTTTTTTAAGATTGAGCTAAACTCACAACTTCAAATTGGCTTCTTGAAAAATTTGCCCCGTTTGGAATTTTATGGCCATTCCCTACCCCAGGATATTTTTTGAGGGCATGATTCATTTACAGCCCTGCAGTCCTTGTGAATATTATTGACCATTAGCAGTAGATTTAAAGCTGTCGTTTGAGGAAACGGCCTTAGGGTGGCAGCATTTCTACATTGCCAACTCTGCTTGCTAGGGAAACAGAACCTTGCTGCAAGTTGTGCTTTGAGGTTGCAGATTAGAGTGGAATGTGCCAGGACAAACCCCCATAAGTTTTAGCCTCCTTAATTCTTGTTTGTGTCTTCAAGTTGTAGTTTCTATCAAGCAAATTTGATTGAAAAATGTCTTTTGTTCTAGGTGTACAGAACCTTGTTCATTTACACATATACATACATCTATTGATCTTTGGGTCCTTTTCCATGTCAGTTATTACAGAGTGTTGAGTAGACCACACTTGCTATTCCATAGGTCTTTGGGGATTATATATTTTATATGTAGTAGTATATGTGTGTTAACCCCAGTATCCTAATTTATCCATTCCTCACACCTTCTCTTTGGCTTAACCATAAGTTTGTCTTCTCAATCTGAGATTGTCTTTCTCTATGGAAATATGTTCATTTTTATGAATTTTCAGATAACATAAGTGATATCATAGGACATTTGTCTTTTGCATTCGGACTTACTTCACGTTGTGTGATTATCTCTAGGCTCATCTGTGGTGCTGCATATGCCATTCTTTTATTTTTTTCGTGACTGATATTCCATTCTGTCCATATACCACTTCTTCTTTGTCCATTCATCTGTTTATGGACCTTATTTTTGCTTCCATGTCTTGGCTATTTCAATATTGCTGCAGTGCACATTTGCCTGCCTCTGTCTTTCCGATTCTGGTGGTCTTAGGTTATAGGCCCAAAAGGTGCCCTGCCGCATCATATGGTAGCTCAATTTTTACCTTTTAAAGCAGCTCCATTCAGTTTTCATTAGTGCTGTTACCCATTACATCCCACCAGCAGCTAGAAGGTACAGAGTTCTCTAAAACCACTTCAGCATTTATAGTTTGTAGACTTTTTGCTGATGGTCATTTCACTGGTGTGAGCTGAAATCTTTTTGGAGGTTGGATTTGCATGTGGCTAATAATTCCTTATACTGAGCTTTAGGCATGCCCTTTTTTGTTCTTCTCCTTTTTTTTAAAGATTGAGTACAACTTCCCTCTTCATATTGCCGTCTTCAAAAATTTGTCATGTGTTGAATTTCCTTGCCTATTCCCTACCCCAGGGCATTTTTTGTGGGCAGCTGTCATTTACAGCCCTGCAGTCCTTGTGACTATTAAGCAACCATTAGCACTGGGTTTAAAGCTGCTGTTGTGGGAAACAGCCACAAGGCGGCAGCATTATTACATTCTCACCTCTTGTTACTAGGGTAACAAAATCTTCCTGGAAGTAGTGTTCCGAGGTTGTAAATTAGAGGGGAATGCGCTGGGACAAGCCCCCAGAAGTTTATGTCTCCTTAGTAATGTTTGTTTTTTTAAATTTAATTTATATTTCTTATCAGAGTAATTTTGATTAGAGTGTTGTGATTGTCTGGCTGTACAGAATGTGCTCAATCATTCATATATATGTCTGTTAATCTTCGGATCCTGTTACGATGTATGATATTCAGAATGTTGAGTAGACCTCCCTCGGTATTTGGTAGCTGTTTTCTCATTATATACTTTATATGTATTGGTGATTATATAATTCATAGAGTTTATATATTATATGTTTATATACATTTAACATACCTTAGTATATGTATGTTAGCCCCATAATCCTAATTTATCCATCCTCCCACCTTTCATTTTGGTTAACCATTAGTTTGTTGTATAAGTGTGTGTTGTCTTTTTTTGTGGAAATGTGTTCATTGGTAGCAGTCTTAGGATAACATGTATAAATGATATCATAGGATATTTGTCATTCCCTTTTGACTTACTTAACCTAATATGATCATTTCTAGGCTCATCTGTATTCCTCAAAATGGCATTGTTCATTTTTTTACCGAGGTTACTATTCCATTCCGTCCGTATACCACTTTTCCTTTGTCCATTCATTTGTTTTTGGACCGTTTTTTTGCTTCCATATCTTGGCTATTTCAATATTGCTGCAGTGCCCATTTGCCTGCCTCTGTCTTTCCGATTCTGGTGGTCTTAGGTTATAGGCCCAAAAGGTGCCCTGCCGCATCATATGGTAGCTCAATTTTTACCTTTTAAAGTAGCTCCATTCAGTTTTCGTTAGTGCTGTTACCCATTACATCCCACCAGCAGCTAGATGGTACACAGTTCTCTAAATCCCCTTCAGCATGTGTAGTCTGTAGACTTTCTGCTGATGGTCATTTGACTGGTGTGAGCTGAAACCTTTTTGGAGGTTGGCTTTGCATGTGGCTAATAATTCCTTATACTGAGCTTTAGGCGTGTCCATTTTTTTCTTTTCCTTTTTTTTAAAGAGTGAGTACAACTTCCCTCTTCATATTGACTTCTTGAAAAATTTGTCATGTGTTGAATTTTCTTGCCTATTCCCTCCAGCAGGGCATTTTTTGAGGGCAGGTGTCATTTTCAGCCCTGCAATCCTTGTGACTATTAAGCAACCACTAGCACTGGCTTTAAAGCTGCTGTTGTGGGAAACAGCCACAAGGCGGCAGCATTATTACGTTCTCAACTTTTGGTTTTAGGGCAACAGAGTCTTCCTGGACGTAGTGTTCCGAGGTTGTAAATTAGAGGGGAATGTGCTGGGACAAGCCCCCAAAAGTTTATGTCTCCTTCCTTTTGTTTGTTTTTTAAATTTAATTTCTATTTCTTATTGGAGTAAATTTGATTAGAGTGTTGTGATTGTGTGGCTGTACAGAATCTGCGCAATAATTCCTACATATGTCTGTTCATCTTTGGATCCTGTTACCATGTATGTTTTACAGAATGTTGAGTAGACCTCCCTTGGTATTTGGTAGGTGTTTTGTCATTATATATTTTATATGTATTGGTGATTCTATAATTCATATAGTTTATATGTTTTATGTTTATATACATTTAACATACATTAGTATATGTATGTTAGCCCCATAGTCCTAATTTATCCATCCTCCCAACTTTCCTTTTGGCTAACCATTCGTTTGTTTTATAAGTCTGTGAGTGTCTTTTTCTGTGGAAATATGTTCATTGGTAGCAATCTTAGGATAACATGTATAAATGATATCATAGGATATTTGTCATTCCCTTTTGACTTACTTAACCTAATATGATTATTTCTAGGCTCATCTGTAGTCCTGAAAACGGCACTGTTCATTTTTTTCCTGAGTCTAGTATTCCATTCGGTACGTATACCACTTCTTCTTTGTCCATTTATCTGTTGATGGACATTTTGTTTGCTTCCACGTTTTGGCTGTTGTAAATACTGCTGCAGTACACGATTCTCCGTCCCGTGTCTTTTTGATTCTGGCTTTTACAGGTGACAGGACCAATAGTGGGCCTTGCGGATCATATGGTGACTCAATTTTTACCTTTAAACGCACTGCCATTCTGTTCCTATTATTGGCTGTTACCAGTTTACATCCCACTTAGACCGAGAGGTTACGCTATTCTCCACAACTTCTTCAACATCTATTGTTTGTTGACTTTTTGCTGATGGTCATTCTGACTGGTGTGAGGTGATACCTTTGTGTAGATTGGATTTGCCTGCGTCTAGTAATTCCTGATGTTTTGCCTTTATCAATGTCCTTTTCATGTTTTTTTAAGATTGAGCTAAACTCACAACTTCAAATTGGCTTCTTGAAAAATTTGCCCCGTTTGGAATTTTATGGCCATTCCCTACCCCAGGATATTTTTTGAGGGCATGATTCATTTACAGCCCTGCAGTCCTTGTGAATATTATTGACCATTAGCAGTAGATTTAAAGCTGTCGTTTGAGGAAACGGCCTTAGGGTGGCAGCATTTCTACATTGCCAACTCTGCTTGCTAGGGAAACAGAACCTTGCTGCAAGTTGTGCTTTGAGGTTGCAGATTAGAGTGGAATGTGCCAGGACAAACCCCCATAAGTTTTAGCCTCCTTAATTCTTGTTTGTGTCTTCAAGTTGTAGTTTCTATCAAGCAAATTTGATTGAAAAATGTCTTTTGTTCTAGGTGTACAGAACCTTGTTCATTTACACATATACATACATCTATTGATCTTTGGGTCCTTTTCCATGTCAGTTATTACAGAGTGTTGAGTAGACCACACTTGCTATTCCATAGGTCTTTGGGGATTATATATTTTATATGTAGTAGTATATGTGTGTTAACCCCAGTATCCTAATTTATCCATTCCTCACACCTTCTCTTTGGCTTAACGATAAGTTTGTCTTCTCAATCTGAGATTGTCTTTCTCTATGGAAATATGTTCATTTTTATGAATTTTCAGATAACATAAGTGATATCATAGGACATTTGTCTTTTGCATTCGGACTTACTTCACGTTGTGTGATTATCTCTAGGCTCATCTGTGGTGCTGCATATGCCATTCTTTTATTTTTTTCGTGACTGATATTCCATTCTGTCCATATACCACTTCTTCTTTGTCCATTCATCTGTTTATGGACCTTATTTTTGCTTCCATGTCTTGGCTATTTCAATATTGCTGCAGTGCACATTTGCCTGCCTCTGTCTTTCCGATTCTGGTGGTCTTAGGTTATAGGCCCAAAAGGTGCCCTGCCGCATCATATGGTAGCTCAATTTTTACCTTTTAAAGCAGCTCCATTCAGTTTTCATTAGTGCTGTTACCCATTACATCCCACCAGCAGCTAGAAGGTACAGAGTTCTCTAAAACCACTTCAGCATTTATAGTTTGTAGACTTTTTGCTGATGGTCATTTCACTGGTGTGAGCTGAAATCTTTTTGGAGGTTGGATTTGCATGTGGCTAATAATTCCTTATACTGAGCTTTAGGCATGCCCTTTTTTGTTCTTCTCCTTTTTTTTAAAGATTGAGTACAACTTCCCTCTTCATATTGCCGTCTTCAAAAATTTGTCATGTGTTGAATTTCCTTGCCTATTCCCTACCCCAGGGCATTTTTTGTGGGCAGCTGTCATTTACAGCCCTGCAGTCCTTGTGACTATTAAGCAACCATTAGCACTGGGTTTAAAGCTGCTGTTGTGGGAAACAGCCACAAGGCGGCAGCATTATTACATTCTCACCTCTTGTTACTAGGGTAACAAAATCTTCCTGGAAGTAGTGTTCCGAGGTTGTAAATTAGAGGGGAATGCGCTGGGACAAGCCCCCAGAAGTTTATGTCTCCTTAGTAATGTTTGTTTTTTTAAATTTAATTTATATTTCTTATCAGAGTAATTTTGATTAGAGTGTTGTGATTGTCTGGCTGTACAGAATGTGCTCAATCATTCATATATATGTCTGTTCATCTTCGGATCCTGTTACGATGTATGATATTCAGAATGTTGAGTAGACCTCCCTCGGTATTTGGTAGCTGTTTTCTCATTATATACTTTATATGTATTGGTGATTATATAATTCATAGAGTTTATATATTATATGTTTATATACATTTAACATACCTTAGTATATGTATGTTAGCCCCATAATCCTAATTTATCCATCCTCCCACCTTTCATTTTGGTTAACCATTAGTTTGTTGTAAAAGTGTGTGTTGTCTTTTTTTGTGGAAATGTGTTCATTGGTAGCAGTCTTAGGATAACATGTATAAATGATATCATAGGATATTTGTCATTCCCTTTTGACTTACTTAACCTAATATGATCATTTCTAGGCTCATCTGTATTCCTCAAAATGGCATTGTTCATTTTTTTACCGAGGTTACTATTCCATTCTGTCCGTATACCACTTTTCCTTTGTCCATTCATTTGTTTTTGGACCGTTTTTTTGCTTCCATATCTTGGCTATTTCAATATTGCTGCAGTGCCCATTTGCCTGCCTCTGTCTTTCCGATTCTGGTGGTCTTAGGTTATAGGCCCAAAAGGTGCCCTGCCGCATCATATGGTAGCTCAATTTTTACCTTTTAAAGTAGCTCCATTCAGTTTTCGTTAGTGCTGTTACCCATTACATCCCACCAGCAGCTAGATGGTACACAGTTCTCTAAATCCCCTTCAGCATGTGTAGTCTGTAGACTTTCTGCTGATGGTCATTTGACTGGTGTGAGCTGAAACCTTTTTGGAGGTTGGCTTTGCATGTGGCTAATAATTCCTTATACTGAGCTTTAGGCGTGTCCATTTTTTTCTTTTCCTTTTTTTTAAAGAGTGAGTACAACTTCCCTCTTCATATTGACTTCTTGAAAAATTTGTCATGTGTTGAATTTTCTTGCCTATTCCCTCCAGCAGGGCATTTTTTGAGGGCAGGTGTCATTTTCAGCCCTGCAATCCTTGTGACTATTAAGCAACCACTAGCACTGGCTTTAAAGCTGCTGTTGTGGGAAACAGCCACAAGGCGGCAGCATTATTACGTTCTCAACTTTTGGTTTTAGGGCAACAGAGTCTTCCTGGACGTAGTGTTCCGAGGTTGTAAATTAGAGGGGAATGTGCTGGGACAAGCCCCCAAAAGTTTATGTCTCCTTCCTTTTGTTTGTTTTTTAAATTTAATTTCTATTTCTTATTGGAGTAAATTTGATTAGAGTGTTGTGATTGTGTGGCTGTACAGAATCTGCGCAATAATTCCTACATATGTCTGTTCATCTTTGGATCCTGTTACCATGTATGTTTTACAGAATGTTGAGTAGACCTCCCTTGGTATTTGGTAGGTGTTTTGTCATTATATATTTTATATGTATTGGTGATTCTATAATTCATATAGTTTATATGTTTTATGTTTATATACATTTAACATACATTAGTATATGTATGTTAGCCCCATAGTCCTAATTTATCCATCCTCCCAACTTTCCTTTTGGCTAACCATTCGTTTGTTTTATAAGTCTGTGAGTGTCTTTTTCTGTGGAAATATGTTCATTGGTAGCAATCTTAGGATAACATGTATAAATGATATCATAGGATATTTGTCATTCCCTTTTGACTTACTTAACCTAATATGATTATTTCTAGGCTCATCTGTAGTCCTGAAAACGGCACTGTTCATTTTTTTCCTGAGTCTAGTATTCCATTCGGTACGTATACCACTTCTTCTTTGTCCATTTATCTGTTGATGGACATTTTGTTTGCTTCCACGTTTTGGCTGTTGTAAATACTGCTGCAGTACACGATTCTCCGTCCCGTGTCTTTTTGATTCTGGCTTTTACAGGTGACAGGACCAATAGTGGGCCTTGCGGATCATATGGTGACTCAATTTTTACCTTTAAACGCACTGCCATTCTGTTCCTATTATTGGCTGTTACCAGTTTACATCCCACTTAGACCGAGAGGTTACGCTATTCTCCACAACTTCTTCAACATCTATTGTTTGTTGACTTTTTGCTGATGGTCATTCTGACTGGTGTGAGGTGATACCTTTGTGTAGATTGGATTTGCCTGCGTCTAGTAATTCCTGATGTTTTGCCTTTATCAATGTCCTTTTCATGTTTTTTTAAGATTGAGCTAAACTCACAACTTCAAATTGGCTTCTTGAAAAATTTGCCCCGTTTGGAATTTTATGGCCATTCCCTACCCCAGGATATTTTTTGAGGGCATGATTCATTTACAGCCCTGCAGTCCTTGTGAATATTATTGACCATTAGCAGTAGATTTAAAGCTGTCGTTTGAGGAAACGGCCTTAGGGTGGCAGCATTTCTACATTGCCAACTCTGCTTGCTAGGGAAACAGAACCTTGCTGCAAGTTGTGCTTTGAGGTTGCAGATTAGAGTGGAATGTGCCAGGACAAACCCCCATAAGTTTTAGCCTCCTTAATTCTTGTTTGTGTCTTCAAGTTGTAGTTTCTATCAAGCAAATTTGATTGAAAAATGTCTTTTGTTCTAGGTGTACAGAACCTTGTTCATTTACACATATACATACATCTATTGATCTTTGGGTCCTTTTCCATGTCAGTTATTACAGAGTGTTGAGTAGACCACACTTGCTATTCCATAGGTCTTTGGGGATTATATATTTTATATGTAGTAGTATATGTGTGTTAACCCCAGTATCCTAATTTATCCATTCCTCACACCTTCTCTTTGGCTTAACCATAAGTTTGTCTTCTCAATCTGAGATTGTCTTTCTCTATGGAAATATGTTCATTTTTATGAATTTTCAGATAACATAAGTGATATCATAGGACATTTGTCTTTTGCATTCGGACTTACTTCACGTTGTGTGATTATCTCTAGGCTCATCTGTGGTGCTGCATATGCCATTCTTTTATTTTTTTCGTGACTGATATTCCATTCTGTCCATATACCACTTCTTCTTTGTCCATTCATCTGTTTATGGACCTTATTTTTGCTTCCATGTCTTGGCTATTTCAATATTGCTGCAGTGCACATTTGCCTGCCTCTGTCTTTCCGATTCTGGTGGTCTTAGGTTATAGGCCCAAAAGGTGCCCTGCCGCATCATATGGTAGCTCAATTTTTACCTTTTAAAGCAGCTCCATTCAGTTTTCATTAGTGCTGTTACCCATTACATCCCACCAGCAGCTAGAAGGTACAGAGTTCTCTAAAACCACTTCAGCATTTATAGTTTGTAGACTTTTTGCTGATGGTCATTTCACTGGTGTGAGCTGAAATCTTTTTGGAGGTTGGATTTGCATGTGGCTAATAATTCCTTATACTGAGCTTTAGGCATGCCCTTTTTTGTTCTTCTCCTTTTTTTTAAAGATTGAGTACAACTTCCCTCTTCATATTGCCGTCTTCAAAAATTTGTCATGTGTTGAATTTCCTTGCCTATTCCCTACCCCAGGGCATTTTTTGTGGGCAGCTGTCATTTACAGCCCTGCAGTCCTTGTGACTATTAAGCAACCATTAGCACTGGGTTTAAAGCTGCTGTTGTGGGAAACAGCCACAAGGCGGCAGCATTATTACATTCTCACCTCTTGTTACTAGGGTAACAAAATCTTCCTGGAAGTAGTGTTCCGAGGTTGTAAATTAGAGGGGAATGCGCTGGGACAAGCCCCCAGAAGTTTATGTCTCCTTAGTAATGTTTGTTTTTTTAAATTTAATTTATATTTCTTATCAGAGTAATTTTGATTAGAGTGTTGTGATTGTCTGGCTGTACAGAATGTGCTCAATCATTCATATATATGTCTGTTCATCTTCGGATCCTGTTACGATGTATGATATTCAGAATGTTGAGTAGACCTCCCTCGGTATTTGGTAGCTGTTTTCTCATTATATACTTTATATGTATTGGTGATTATATAATTCATAGAGTTTATATATTATATGTTTATATACATTTAACATACCTTAGTATATGTATGTTAGCCCCATAATCCTAATTTATCCATCCTCCCACCTTTCATTTTGGTTAACCATTAGTTTGTTGTAAAAGTGTGTGTTGTCTTTTTTTGTGGAAATGTGTTCATTGGTAGCAGTCTTAGGATAACATGTATAAATGATATCATAGGATATTTGTCATTCCCTTTTGACTTACTTAACCTAATATGATCATTTCTAGGCTCATCTGTATTCCTCAAAATGGCATTGTTCATTTTTTTACCGAGGTTACTATTCCATTCTGTCCGTATACCACTTTTCCTTTGTCCATTCATTTGTTTTTGGACCGTTTTTTTGCTTCCATATCTTGGCTATTTCAATATTGCTGCAGTGCCCATTTGCCTGCCTCTGTCTTTCCGATTCTGGTGGCCTTAGGTTATAGGCCCAAAAGGTGCCCTGCCGCATCATATGGTAGCTCAATTTTTACCTTTTAAAGTAGCTCCATTCAGTTTTCGTTAGTGCTGTTACCCATTACATCCCACCAGCAGCTAGATGGTACACAGTTCTCTAAATCCCCTTCAGCATGTGTAGTCTGTAGACTTTCTGCTGATGGTCATTTGACTGGTGTGAGCTGAAACCTTTTTGGAGGTTGGCTTTGCATGTGGCTAATAATTCCTTATACTGAGCTTTAGGCGTGTCCATTTTTTTCTTTTCCTTTTTTTTAAAGAGTGAGTACAACTTCCCTCTTCATATTGACTTCTTGAAAAATTTGTCATGTGTTGAATTTTCTTGCCTATTCCCTCCAGCAGGGCATTTTTTGAGGGCAGGTGTCATTTTCAGCCCTGCAATCCTTGTGACTATTAAGCAACCACTAGCACTGGCTTTAAAGCTGCTGTTGTGGGAAACAGCCACAAGGCGGCAGCATTATTACGTTCTCAACTTTTGGTTTTAGGGCAACAGAGTCTTCCTGGACGTAGTGTTCCGAGGTTGTAAATTAGAGGGGAATGTGCTGGGACAAGCCCCCAAAAGTTTATGTCTCCTTCCTTTTGTTTGTTTTTTAAATTTAATTTCTATTTCTTATTGGAGTAAATTTGATTAGAGTGTTGTGATTGTCTGGCTGTCCAGAATCTGCTCAATAATTCCTACATATGTCTGTTCATCTTTGGATCCTGTTACCATGTATGTTTTACAGAATGTTGAGTAGACCTCCCTTGGTATTTGGTAGGTGTTTTGTCATTATATATTTTATATGTATTGGTGATTCTATAATTCATATAGTTTATATGTTTTATGTTTATATACATTTAACATACATTAGTATATGTATGTTAGCCCCATAGTCCTAATTTATTCATCCTCCCAACTTTCCTTTTGGCTAACCATTCGTTTGTTTTATAAGTCTGTGAGTGTCTTTTTCTGTGGAAATATGTTCATTGGTAGCAATCTTAGGATAACATGTATAAATGATATCATAGGATATTTGTCATTCCCTTTTGACTTACTTAACCTAATATGATTATTTCTAGGCTCATCTGTAGTCCTGAAAACGGCACTGTTCATTTTTTTCCTGAGTCTAATATTCCATTCGGTACGTATACCACTTCTTCTTTGTCCATTTATCTGTTGATGGACATTTTGTTTGCTTCCACGTTTTGGCTGTTGTAAATACTGCTGCAGTACACGATTCTCCGTCCCGTGTCTTTTTGATTCTGGCTTTTACAGGTGACAGGACCAATAGTGGGCCTTGCGGATCATATGGTGACTCAATTTTTACCTTTAAACGCACTGCCATTCTGTTCCTATTATTGGCTGTTACCAGTTTACATCCCACTTAGACCGAGAGGTTACGCTATTCTCCACAACTTCTTCAACATCTATTGTTTGTTGACTTTTTGCTGATGGTCATTCTGACTGGTGTGAGGTGATACCTTTGTGTAGATTGGATTTGCCTGCGTCTAGTAATTCCTGATGTTTTGCCTTTATCAATGTCCTTTTCATGTTTTTTTAAGATTGAGCTAAACTCACAACTTCAAATTGGCTTCTTGAAAAATTTGCCCCGTTTGGAATTTTATGGCCATTCCCTACCCCAGGATATTTTTTGAGGGCATGATTCATTTACAGCCCTGCAGTCCTTGTGAATATTATTGACCATTAGCAGTAGATTTAAAGCTGTCGTTTGAGGAAACGGCCTTAGGGTGGCAGCATTTCTACATTGCCAACTCTGCTTGCTAGGGAAACAGAACCTTGCTGCAAGTTGTGCTTTGAGGTTGCAGATTAGAGTGGAATGTGCCAGGACAAACCCCCATAAGTTTTAGCCTCCTTAATTCTTGTTTGTGTCTTCAAGTTGTAGTTTCTATCAAGCAAATTTGATTGAAAAATGTCTTTTGTTCTAGGTGTACAGAACCTTGTTCATTTACACATATACATACATCTATTGATCTTTGGGTCCTTTTCCATGTCAGTTATTACAGAGTGTTGAGTAGACCACACTTGCTATTCCATAGGTCTTTGGGGATTATATATTTTATATGTAGTAGTATATGTGTGTTAACCCCAGTATCCTAATTTATCCATTCCTCACACCTTCTCTTTGGCTTAACCATAAGTTTGTCTTCTCAATCTGAGATTGTCTTTCTCTATGGAAATATGTTCATTTTTATGAATTTTCAGATAACATAAGTGATATCATAGGACATTTGTCTTTTGCATTCGGACTTACTTCACGTTGTGTGATTATCTCTAGGCTCATCTGTGGTGCTGCATATGCCATTCTTTTATTTTTTTCGTGACTGATATTCCATTCTGTCCATATACCACTTCTTCTTTGTCCATTCATCTGTTTATGGACCTTATTTTTGCTTCCATGTCTTGGCTATTTCAATATTGCTGCAGTGCACATTTGCCTGCCTCTGTCTTTCCGATTCTGGTGGTCTTAGGTTATAGGCCCAAAAGGTGCCCTGCCGCATCATATGGTAGCTCAATTTTTACCTTTTAAAGCAGCTCCATTCAGTTTTCATTAGTGCTGTTACCCATTACATCCCACCAGCAGCTAGAAGGTACAGAGTTCTCTAAAACCACTTCAGCATTTATAGTTTGTAGACTTTTTGCTGATGGTCATTTCACTGGTGTGAGCTGAAATCTTTTTGGAGGTTGGATTTGCATGTGGCTAATAATTCCTTATACTGAGCTTTAGGCATGCCCTTTTTTGTTCTTCTCCTTTTTTTTAAAGATTGAGTACAACTTCCCTCTTCATATTGCCGTCTTCAAAAATTTGTCATGTGTTGAATTTCCTTGCCTATTCCCTACCCCAGGGCATTTTTTGTGGGCAGCTGTCATTTACAGCCCTGCAGTCCTTGTGACTATTAAGCAACCATTAGCACTGGGTTTAAAGCTGCTGTTGTGGGAAACAGCCACAAGGCGGCAGCATTATTACATTCTCACCTCTTGTTACTAGGGTAACAAAATCTTCCTGGACGTAGTGTTCCGAGGTTGTAAATTAGAGGGGAATGCGCTGGGACAAGCCCCCAGAAGTTTATGTCTCCTTAGTAATGTTTGTTTTTTTAAATTTAATTTATATTTCTTATCAGAGTAATTTTGATTAGAGTGTTGTGATTGTCTGGCTGTACAGAATGTGCTCAATCATTCATATATATGTCTGTTCATCTTCGGATCCTGTTACGATGTATGATATTCAGAATGTTGAGTAGACCTCCCTCGGTATTTGGTAGCTGTTTTCTCATTATATACTTTATATGTATTGGTGATTATATAATTCATAGAGTTTATATATTATATGTTTATATACATTTAACATACCTTAGTATATGTATGTTAGCCCCATAATCCTAATTTATCCATCCTCCCACCTTTCATTTTGGTTAACCATTAGTTTGTTGTATAAGTGTGTGTTGTCTTTTTTTGTGGAAATGTGTTCATTGGTAGCAGTCTTAGGATAACATGTATAAATGATATCATAGGATATTTGTCATTCCCTTTTGACTTACTTAACCTAATATGATCATTTCTAGGCTCATCTGTATTCCTCAAAATGGCATTGTTCATTTTTTTACCGAGGTTACTATTCCATTCCGTCCGTATACCACTTTTCCTTTGTCCATTCATTTGTTTTTGGACCGTTTTTTTGCTTCCATATCTTGGCTATTTCAATATTGCTGCAGTGCCCATTTGCCTGCCTCTGTCTTTCCGATTCTGGTGGTCTTAGGTTATAGGCCCAAAAGGTGCCCTGCCGCATCATATGGTAGCTCAATTTTTACCTTTTAAAGTAGCTCCATTCAGTTTTCGTTAGTGCTGTTACCCATTACATCCCACCAGCAGCTAGATGGTACACAGTTCTCTAAATCCCCTTCAGCATGTGTAGTCTGTAGACTTTCTGCTGATGGTCATTTGACTGGTGTGAGCTGAAACCTTTTTGGAGGTTGGCTTTGCATGTGGCTAATAATTCCTTATACTGAGCTTTAGGCGTGTCCATTTTTTTCTTTTCCTTTTTTTTAAAGAGTGAGTACAACTTCCCTCTTCATATTGACTTCTTGAAAAATTTGTCATGTGTTGAATTTTCTTGCCTATTCCCTCCAGCAGGGCATTTTTTGAGGGCAGGTGTCATTTTCAGCCCTGCAATCCTTGTGACTATTAAGCAAACACTAGCACTGGCTTTAAAGCTGCTGTTGTGGGAAACAGCCACAAGGCGGCAGCATTATTACGTTCTCAACTTTTGGTTTTAGGGCAACAGAGTCTTCCTGGACGTAGTGTTCCGAGGTTGTAAGTTAGAGGGGAATGTGCTGGGACAAGCCCCCAAAAGTTTATGTCTCCTTCCTTTTGTTTGTTTTTTAAATTTAATTTCTATTTCTTATTGGAGTAAATTTGATTAGAGTGTTGTGATTGTGTGGCTGTACAGAATCTGCGCAATAATTCCTACATATGTCTGTTCATCTTTGGATCCTGTTACCATGTATGTTTTACAGAATGTTGAGTAGACCTCCCTTGGTATTTGGTAGGTGTTTTGTCATTATATATTTTATATGTATTGGTGATTCTATAATTCATATAGTTTATATGTTTTATGTTTATATACATTTAACATACATTAGTATATGTATGTTAGCCCCATAGTCCTAATTTATCCATCCTCCCAACTTTCCTTTTGGCTAACCATTCGTTTGTTTTATAAGTCTGTGAGTGTCTTTTTCTGTGGAAATATGTTCATTGGTAGCAATCTTAGGATAACATGTATAAATGATATCATAGGATATTTGTCATTCCCTTTTGACTTACTTAACCTAATATGATTATTTCTAGGCTCATCTGTAGTCCTGAAAACGGCACTGTTCATTTTTTTCCTGAGTCTAGTATTCCATTCGGTACGTATACCACTTCTTCTTTGTCCATTTATCTGTTGATGGACATTTTGTTTGCTTCCACGTTTTGGCTGTTGTAAATACTGCTGCAGTACACGATTCTCCGTCCCGTGTCTTTTTGATTCTGGCTTTTACAGGTGACAGGACCAATAGTGGGCCTTGCGGATCATATGGTGACTCAATTTTTACCTTTAAACGCACTGCCATTCTGTTCCTATTATTGGCTGTTACCAGTTTACATCCCACTTAGACCGAGAGGTTACGCTATTCTCCACAACTTCTTCAACATCTATTGTTTGTTGACTTTTTGCTGATGGTCATTCTGACTGGTGTGAGGTGATACCTTTGTGTAGATTGGATTTGCCTGCGTCTAGTAATTCCTGATGTTTTGCCTTTATCAATGTCCTTTTCATGTTTTTTTAAGATTGAGCTAAACTCACAACTTCAAATTGGCTTCTTGAAAAATTTGCCCCGTTTGGAATTTTATGGCCATTCCCTACCCCAGGATATTTTTTGAGGGCATGATTCATTTACAGCCCTGCAGTCCTTGTGAATATTATTGACCATTAGCAGTAGATTTAAAGCTGTCGTTTGAGGAAACGGCCTTAGGGTGGCAGCATTTCTACATTGCCAACTCTGCTTGCTAGGGAAACAGAACCTTGCTGCAAGTTGTGCTTTGAGGTTGCAGATTAGAGTGGAATGTGCCAGGACAAACCCCCATAAGTTTTAGCCTCCTTAATTCTTGTTTGTGTCTTCAAGTTGTAGTTTCTATCAAGCAAATTTGATTGAAAAATGTCTTTTGTTCTAGGTGTACAGAACCTTGTTCATTTACACATATACATACATCTATTGATCTTTGGGTCCTTTTCCATGTCAGTTATTACAGAGTGTTGAGTAGACCACACTTGCTATTCCATAGGTCTTTGGGGATTATATATTTTATATGTAGTAGTATATGTGTGTTAACCCCAGTATCCTAATTTATCCATTCCTCACACCTTCTCTTTGGCTTAACCATAAGTTTGTCTTCTCAATCTGAGATTGTCTTTCTCTATGGAAATATGTTCATTTTTATGAATTTTCAGATAACATAAGTGATATCATAGGACATTTGTCTTTTGCATTCGGACTTACTTCACGTTGTGTGATTATCTCTAGGCTCATCTGTGGTGCTGCATATGCCATTCTTTTATTTTTTTCGTGACTGATATTCCATTCTGTCCATATACCACTTCTTCTTTGTCCATTCATCTGTTTATGGACCTTATTTTTGCTTCCATGTCTTGGCTATTTCAATATTGCTGCGGTGCACATTTGCCTGCCTCTGTCTTTCCGATTCTGGTGGTCTTAGGTTATAGGCCCAAAAGGTGCCCTGCCGCATCATATGGTAGCTCAATTTTTACCTTTTAAAGCAGCTCCATTCAGTTTTCATTAGTGCTGTTACCCATTACATCCCACCAGCAGCTAGAAGGTACAGAGTTCTCTAAAACCACTTCAGCATTTATAGTTTGTAGACTTTTTGCTGATGGTCATTTCACTGGTGTGAGCTGAAATCTTTTTGGAGGTTGGATTTGCATGTGGCTAATAATTCCTTATACTGAGCTTTAGGCATGCCCTTTTTTGTTCTTCTCCTTTTTTTTAAAGATTGAGTACAACTTCCCTCTTCATATTGCCGTCTTCAAAAATTTGTCATGTGTTGAATTTCCTTGCCTATTCCCTACCCCAGGGCATTTTTTGTGGGCAGCTGTCATTTACAGCCCTGCAGTCCTTGTGACTATTAAGCAACCATTAGCACTGGGTTTAAAGCTGCTGTTGTGGGAAACAGCCACAAGGCGGCAGCATTATTACATTCTCACCTCTTGTTACTAGGGTAACAAAATCTTCCTGGACGTAGTGTTCCGAGGTTGTAAATTAGAGGGGAATGCGCTGGGACAAGCCCCCAGAAGTTTATGTCTCCTTAGTAATGTTTGTTTTTTTAAATTTAATTTATATTTCTTATCAGAGTAATTTTGATTAGAGTGTTGTGATTGTCTGGCTGTACAGAATGTGCTCAATCATTCATATATATGTCTGTTCATCTTCGGATCCTGTTACGATGTATGATATTCAGAATGTTGAGTAGACCTCCCTCGGTATTTGGTAGCTGTTTTCTCATTATATACTTTATATGTATTGGTGATTATATAATTCATAGAGTTTATATATTATATGTTTATATACATTTAACATACCTTAGTATATGTATGTTAGCCCCATAATCCTAATTTATCCATCCTCCCACCTTTCATTTTGGTTAACCATTAGTTTGTTGTATAAGTGTGTGTTGTCTTTTTTTGTGGAAATGTGTTCATTGGTAGCAGTCTTAGGATAACATGTATAAATGATATCATAGGATATTTGTCATTCACTTTTGACTTACTTAACCTAATATGATCATTTCTAGGCTCATCTGTATTCCTCAAAATGGCATTGTTCATTTTTTTACCGAGGTTACTATTCCATTCCGTCCGTATACCACTTTTCCTTTGTCCATTCATTTGTTTTTGGACCGTTTTTTTGCTTCCATATCTTGGCTATTTCAATATTGCTGCAGTGCCCATTTGCCTGCCTCTGTCTTTCCGATTCTGGTGGTCTTAGGTTATAGGCCCAAAAGGTGCCCTGCCGCATCATATGGTAGCTCAATTTTTACCTTTTAAAGTAGCTCCATTCAGTTTTCGTTAGTGCTGTTACCCATTACATCCCACCAGCAGCTAGATGGTACACAGTTCTCTAAATCCCCTTCAGCATGTGTAGTCTGTAGACTTTCTGCTGATGGTCATTTGACTGGTGTGAGCTGAAACCTTTTTGGAGGTTGGCTTTGCATGTGGCTAATAATTCCTTATACTGAGCTTTAGGCGTGTCCATTTTTTTCTTTTCCTTTTTTTTAAAGAGTGAGTACAACTTCCCTCTTCATATTGACTTCTTGAAAAATTTGTCATGTGTTGAATTTTCTTGCCTATTCCCTCCAGCAGGGCATTTTTTGAGGGCAGGTGTCATTTTCAGCCCTGCAATCCTTGTGACTATTAAGCAACCACTAGCACTGGCTTTAAAGCTGCTGTTGTGGGAAACAGCCACAAGGCGGCAGCATTATTACGTTCTCAACTTTTGGTTTTAGGGCAACAGAGTCTTCCTGGACGTAGTGTTCCGAGGTTGTAAATTAGAGGGGAATGTGCTGGGACAAGCCCCCAAAAGTTTATGTCTCCTTCCTTTTGTTTGTTTTTTAAATTTAATTTCTATTTCTTATTGGAGTAAATTTGATTAGAGTGTTGTGATTGTCTGGCTGTACAGAATCTGCTCAATAATTCCTACATATGTCTGTTCATCTTTGGATCCTGTTACCATGTATGTTTTACAGAATGTTGAGTAGACCTCCCTTGGTATTTGGTAGGTGTTTTGTCATTATATATTTTATATGTATTGGTGATTCTATAATTCATATAGTTTATATGTTTTATGTTTATATACATTTAACATACATTAGTATATGTATGTTAGCCCCATAGTCCTAATTTATCCATCCTCCCAACTTTCCTTTTGGCTAACCATTCGTTTGCTTTATAAGTCTGTGAGTGTCTTTTTCTGTGGAAATATGTTCATTGGTAGCAATCTTAGGATAACATGTATAAATGATATCATAGGATATTTGTCATTCCCTTTTGACTTACTTAACCTAATATGATTATTTCTAGGCTCATCTGTAGTCCTGAAAACGGCACTGTTCATTTTTTTCCTGAGTCTAGTATTCCATTCGGTACGTATACCACTTCTTCTTTGTCCATTTATCTGTTGATGGACATTTTGTTTGCTTCCACGTTTTGGCTGTTGTAAATACTGCTGCAGTACACGATTCTCCGTCCCGTGTCTTTTTGATTCTGGCTTTTACAGGTGACAGGACCAATAGTGGGCCTTGCGGATCATATGGTGACTCAATTTTTACCTTTAAACGCACTGCCATTCTGTTCCTATTATTGGCTGTTACCAGTTTACATCCCACTTAGACCGAGAGGTTACGCTATTCTCCACAACTTCTTCAACATCTATTGTTTGTTGACTTTTTGCTGATGGTCATTCTGACTGGTGTGAGGTGATACCTTTGTGTAGATTGGATTTGCCTGCGTCTAGTAATTCCTGATGTTTTGCCTTTATCAATGTCCTTTTCATGTTTTTTTAAGATTGAGCTAAACTCACAACTTCAAATTGGCTTCTTGAAAAATTTGCCCCGTTTGGAATTTTATGGCCATTCCCTACCCCAGGATAGTTTTTGAGGGCATGATTCATTTACAGCCCTGCAGTCCTTGTGAATATTATTGACCATTAGCAGTAGATTTAAAGCTGTCGTTTGAGGAAACGGCCTTAGGGTGGCAG
Organism: Eubalaena glacialis; assembly: GCF_028564815.1. Taxonomy (NCBI): domain Eukaryota; kingdom Metazoa; phylum Chordata; class Mammalia; order Artiodactyla; family Balaenidae; genus Eubalaena; species Eubalaena glacialis. The sequence continues at coordinate 36,168 of NW_026871552.1, read as the reverse complement.
CATTTCTACATTGCCAACTCTGCTTGCTAGGGAAACAGAACCTTGCTGCAAGTTGTGCTTTGAGGTTGCAGATTAGAGTGGAATGTGCCAGGACAAACCCCCATAAGTTTTAGCCTCCTTAATTCTTGTTTGTGTCTTCAAGTTGTAGTTTCTATCAAGCAAATTTGATTGAAAAATGTCTTTTGTTCTAGGTGTACAGAACCTTGTTCATTTACACATATACATACATCTATTGATCTTTGGGTCCTTTTCCATGTCAGTTATTACAGAGTGTTGAGTAGACCACACTTGCTATTCCATAGGTCTTTGGGGATTATATATTTTATATGTAGTAGTATATGTGTGTTAACCCCAGTATCCTAATTTATCCATTCCTCACACCTTCTCTTTGGCTTAACCATAAGTTTGTCTTCTCAATCTGAGATTGTCTTTCTCTATGGAAATATGTTCATTTTTATGAATTTTCAGATAACATAAGTGATATCATAGGACATTTGTCTTTTGCATTCGGACTTACTTCACGTTGTGTGATTATCTCTAGGCTCATCTGTGGTGCTGCATATGCCATTCTTTTATTTTTTTCGTGACTGATATTCCATTCTGTCCATATACCACTTCTTCTTTGTCCATTCATCTGTTTATGGACCTTATTTTTGCTTCCATGTCTTGGCTATTTCAATATTGCTGCAGTGCACATTTGCCTGCCTCTGTCTTTCCGATTCTGGTGGTCTTAGGTTATAGGCCCAAAAGGTGCCCTGCCGCATCATATGGTAGCTCAATTTTTACCTTTTAAAGCAGCTCCATTCAGTTTTCATTAGTGCTGTTACCCATTACATCCCACCAGCAGCTAGAAGGTACAGAGTTCTCTAAAACCACTTCAGCATTTATAGTTTGTAGACTTTTTGCTGATGGTCATTTCACTGGTGTGAGCTGAAATCTTTTTGGAGGTTGGATTTGCATGTGGCTAATAATTCCTTATACTGAGCTTTAGGCATGCCCTTTTTTGTTCTTCTCCTTTTTTTTAAAGATTGAGTACAACTTCCCTCTTCATATTGCCGTCTTCAAAAATTTGTCATGTGTTGAATTTCCTTGCCTATTCCCTACCCCAGGGCATTTTTTGTGGGCAGCTGTCATTTACAGCCCTGCAGTCCTTGTGACTATTAAGCAACCATTAGCACTGGGTTTAAAGCTGCTGTTGTGGGAAACAGCCACAAGGCGGCAGCATTATTACATTCTCACCTCTTGTTACTAGGGTAACAAAATCTTCCTGGACGTAGTGTTCCGAGGTTGTAAATTAGAGGGGAATGCGCTGGGACAAGCCCCCAGAAGTTTATGTCTCCTTAGTAATGTTTGTTTTTTTAAATTTAATTTATATTTCTTATCAGAGTAATTTTGATTAGAGTGTTGTGATTGTCTGGCTGTACAGAATGTGCTCAATCATTCATATATATGTCTGTTCATCTTCGGATCCTGTTACGATGTATGATATTCAGAATGTTGAGTAGACCTCCCTCGGTATTTGGTAGCTGTTTTCTCATTATATACTTTATATGTATTGGTGATTATATAATTCATAGAGTTTATATATTATATGTTTATATACATTTAACATACCTTAGTATATGTATGTTAGCCCCATAATCCTAATTTATCCATCCTCCCACCTTTCATTTTGGTTAACCATTAGTTTGTTGTAAAAGTGTGTGTTGTCTTTTTTTGTGGAAATGTGTTCATTGGTAGCAGTCTTAGGATAACATGTATAAATGATATCATAGGATATTTGTCATTCCCTTTTGACTTACTTAACCTAATATGATCATTTCTAGGCTCATCTGTATTCCTCAAAATGGCATTGTTCATTTTTTTACCGAGGTTACTATTCCATTCCGTCCGTATACCACTTTTCCTTTGTCCATTCATTTGTTTTTGGACCGTTTTTTTGCTTCCATATCTTGGCTATTTCAATATTGCTGCAGTGCCCATTTGCCTGCCTCTGTCTTTCCGATTCTGGTGGTCTTAGGTTATAGGCCCAAAAGGTGCCCTGCCGCATCATATGGTAGCTCAATTTTTACCTTTTAAAGTAGCTCCATTCAGTTTTCGTTAGTGCTGTTACCCATTACATCCCACCAGCAGCTAGATGGTACACAGTTCTCTAAATCCCCTTCAGCATGTGTAGTCTGTAGACTTTCTGCTGATGGTCATTTGACTGGTGTGAGCTGAAACCTTTTTGGAGGTTGGCTTTGCATGTGGCTAATAATTCCTTATACTGAGCTTTAGGCGTGTCCATTTTTTTCTTTTCCTTTTTTTTAAAGAGTGAGTACAACTTCCCTCTTCATATTGACTTCTTGAAAAATTTGTCATGTGTTGAATTTTCTTGCCTATTCCCTCCAGCAGGGCATTTTTTGAGGGCAGGTGTCATTTTCAGCCCTGCAATCCTTGTGACTATTAAGCAACCACTAGCACTGGCTTTAAAGCTGCTGTTGTGGGAAACAGCCACAAGGCGGCAGCATTATTACGTTCTCAACTTTTGGTTTTAGGGCAACAGAGTCTTCCTGGACGTAGTGTTCCGAGGTTGTAAATTAGAGGGGAATGTGCTGGGACAAGCCCCCAAAAGTTTATGTCTCCTTCCTTTTGTTTGTTTTTTAAATTTAATTTCTATTTCTTATTGGAGTAAATTTGATTAGAGTGTTGTGATTGTCTGGCTGTACAGAATCTGCGCAATAATTCCTACATATGTCTGTTCATCTTTGGATCCTGTTACCATGTATGTTTTACAGAATGTTGAGTAGACCTCCCTTGGTATTTGGTAGGTGTTTTGTCATTATATATTTTATATGTATTGGTGATTCTATAATTCATATAGTTTATATGTTTTATGTTTATATACATTTAACATACATTAGTATATGTATGTTAGCCCCATAGTCCTAATTTATCCATCCTCCCAACTTTCCTTTTGGCTAACCATTCGTTTGTTTTATAAGTCTGTGAGTGTCTTTTTCTGTGGAAATATGTTCATTGGTAGCAATCTTAGGATAACATGTATAAATGATATCATAGGATATTTGTCATTCCCTTTTGACTTACTTAACCTAATATGATTATTTCTAGGCTCATCTGTAGTCCTGAAAACGGCACTGTTCATTTTTTTCCTGAGTCTAGTATTCCATTCGGTACGTATACCACTTCTTCTTTGTCCATTTATCTGTTGATGGACATTTTGTTTGCTTCCACGTTTTGGCTGTTGTAAATACTGCTGCAGTACACGATTCTCCATCCCGTGTCTTTTTGATTCTGGCTTTTACAGGTGACAGGACCAATAGTGGGCCTTGCGGATCATATGGTGACTCAATTTTTACCTTTAAACGCACTGCCATTCTGTTCCTATTATTGGCTGTTACCAGTTTACATCCCACTTAGACCGAGAGGTTACGCTATTCTCCACAACTTCTTCAACATCTATTGTTTGTTGACTTTTTGCTGATGGTCATTCTGACTGGTGTGAGGTGATACCTTTGTGTAGATTGGATTTGCCTGCGTCTAGTAATTCCTGATGTTTTGCCTTTATCAATGTCCTTTTCATGTTTTTTTAAGATTGAGCTAAACTCACAACTTCAAATTGGCTTCTTGAAAAATTTGCCCCGTTTGGAATTTTATGGCCATTCCCTACCCCAGGATAGTTTTTGAGGGCATGATTCATTTACAGCCCTGCAGTCCTTGTGAATATTATTGACCATTAGCAGTAGATTTAAAGCTGTCGTTTGAGGAAACGGCCTTAGGGTGGCAGCATTTCTACATTGCCAACTCTGCTTGCTAGGGAAACAGAACCTTGCTGCAAGTTGTGCTTTGAGGTTGCAGATTAGAGTGGAATGTGCCAGGACAAACCCCCATAAGTTTTAGCCTCCTTAATTCTTGTTTGTGTCTTCAAGTTGTAGTTTCTATCAAGCAAATTTGATTGAAAAATGTCTTTTGTTCTAGGTGTACAGAACCTTGTTCATTTACACATATACATACATCTATTGATCTTTGGGTCCTTTTCCATGTCAGTTATTACAGAGTGTTGAGTAGACCACACTTGCTATTCCATAGGTCTTTGGGGATTATATATTTTATATGTAGTAGTATATGTGTGTTAACCCCAGTATCCTAATTTATCCATTCCTCACACCTTCTCTTTGGCTTAACCATAAGTTTGTCTTCTCAATCTGAGATTGTCTTTCTCTATGGAAATATGTTCATTTTTATGAATTTTCAGATAACATAAGTGATATCATAGGACATTTGTCTTTTGCATTCGGACTTACTTCACGTTGTGTGATTATCTCTAGGCTCATCTGTGGTGCTGCATATGCCATTCTTTTATTTTTTTCGTGACTGATATTCCATTCTGTCCATATACCACTTCTTCTTTGTCCATTCATCTGTTTATGGACCTTATTTTTGCTTCCATGTCTTGGCTATTTCAATATTGCTGCAGTGCACATTTGCCTGCCTCTGTCTTTCCGATTCTGGTGGTCTTAGGTTATAGGCCCAAAAGGTGCCCTGCCGCATCATATGGTAGCTCAATTTTTACCTTTTAAAGCAGCTCCATTCAGTTTTCATTAGTGCTGTTACCCATTACATCCCACCAGCAGCTAGAAGGTACAGAGTTCTCTAAAACCACTTCAGCATTTATAGTTTGTAGACTTTTTGCTGATGGTCATTTCACTGGTGTGAGCTGAAATCTTTTTGGAGGTTGGATTTGCATGTGGCTAATAATTCCTTATACTGAGCTTTAGGCATGCCCTTTTTTGTTCTTCTCCTTTTTTTTAAAGATTGAGTACAACTTCCCTCTTCATATTGCCGTCTTCAAAAATTTGTCATGTGTTGAATTTCCTTGCCTATTCCCTACCCCAGGGCATTTTTTGTGGGCAGCTGTCATTTACAGCCCTGCAGTCCTTGTGACTATTAAGCAACCATTAGCACTGGGTTTAAAGCTGCTGTTGTGGGAAACAGCCACAAGGCGGCAGCATTATTACATTCTCACCTCTTGTTACTAGGGTAACAAAATCTTCCTGGACGTAGTGTTCCGAGGTTGTAAATTAGAGGGGAATGCGCTGGGACAAGCCCCCAGAAGTTTATGTCTCCTTAGTAATGTTTGTTTTTTTAAATTTAATTTATATTTCTTATCAGAGTAATTTTGATTAGAGTGTTGTGATTGTCTGGCTGTACAGAATGTGCTCAATCATTCATATATATGTCTGTTCATCTTCGGATCCTGTTACGATGTATGATATTCAGAATGTTGAGTAGACCTCCCTCGGTATTTGGTAGCTGTTTTCTCATTATATACTTTATATGTATTGGTGATTATATAATTCATAGAGTTTATATATTATATGTTTATATACATTTAACATACCTTAGTATATGTATGTTAGCCCCATAATCCTAATTTATCCATCCTCCCACCTTTCATTTTGGTTAACCATTAGTTTGTTGTATAAGTGTGTGTTGTCTTTTTTTGTGGAAATGTGTTCATTGGTAGCAGTCTTAGGATAACATGTATAAATGATATCATAGGATATTTGTCATTCCCTTTTGACTTACTTAACCTAATATGATCATTTCTAGGCTCATCTGTATTCCTCAAAATGGCATTGTTCATTTTTTTACCGAGGTTACTATTCCATTCCGTCCGTATACCACTTTTCCTTTGTCCATTCATTTGTTTTTGGACCGTTTTTTTGCTTCCATATCTTGGCTATTTCAATATTGCTGCAGTGCCCATTTGCCTGCCTCTGTCTTTCCGATTCTGGTGGCCTTAGGTTATAGGCCCAAAAGGTGCCCTGCCGCATCATATGGTAGCTCAATTTTTACCTTTTAAAGTAGCTCCATTCAGTTTTCGTTAGTGCTGTTACCCATTACATCCCACCAGCAGCTAGATGGTACACAGTTCTCTAAATCCCCTTCAGCATGTGTAGTCTGTAGACTTTCTGCTGATGGTCATTTGACTGGTGTGAGCTGAAACCTTTTTGGAGGTTGGCTTTGCATGTGGCTAATAATTCCTTATACTGAGCTTTAGGCGTGTCCATTTTTTTCTTTTCCTTTTTTTTAAAGAGTGAGTACAACTTCCCTCTTCATATTGACTTCTTGAAAAATTTGTCATGTGTTGAATTTTCTTGCCTATTCCCTCCAGCAGGGCATTTTTTGAGGGCAGGTGTCATTTTCAGCCCTGCAATCCTTGTGACTATTAAGCAACCACTAGCACTGGCTTTAAAGCTGCTGTTGTGGGAAACAGCCACAAGGCGGCAGCATTATTACGTTCTCAACTTTTGGTTTTAGGGCAACAGAGTCTTCCTGGACGTAGTGTTCCGAGGTTGTAAATTAGAGGGGAATGTGCTGGGACAAGCCCCCAAAAGTTTATGTCTCCTTCCTTTTGTTTGTTTTTTAAATTTAATTTCTATTTCTTATTGGAGTAAATTTGATTAGAGTGTTGTGATTGTCTGGCTGTCCAGAATCTGCTCAATAATTCCTACATATGTCTGTTCATCTTTGGATCCTGTTACCATGTATGTTTTACAGAATGTTGAGTAGACCTCCCTTGGTATTTGGTAGGTGTTTTGTCATTATATATTTTATATGTATTGGTGATTCTATAATTCATATAGTTTATATGTTTTATGTTTATATACATTTAACATACATTAGTATATGTATGTTAGCCCCATAGTCCTAATTTATCCATCCTCCCAACTTTCCTTTTGGCTAACCATTCGTTTGCTTTATAAGTCTGTGAGTGTCTTTTTCTGTGGAAATATGTTCATTGGTAGCAATCTTAGGATAACATGTATAAATGATATCATAGGATATTTGTCATTCCCTTTTGACTTACTTAACCTAATATGATTATTTCTAGGCTCATCTGTAGTCCTGAAAACGGCACTGTTCATTTTTTTCCTGAGTCTAGTATTCCATTCGGTACGTATACCACTTCTTCTTTGTCCATTTATCTGTTGATGGACATTTTGTTTGCTTCCACGTTTTGGCTGTTGTAAATACTGCTGCAGTACACGATTCTCCGTCCCGTGTCTTTTTGATTCTGGCTTTTACAGGTGACAGGACCAATAGTGGGCCTTGCGGATCATATGGTGACTCAATTTTTACCTTTAAACGCACTGCCATTCTGTTCCTATTATTGGCTGTTACCAGTTTACATCCCACTTAGACCGAGAGGTTACGCTATTCTCCACAACTTCTTCAACATCTATTGTTTGTTGACTTTTTGCTGATGGTCATTCTGACTGGTGTGAGGTGATACCTTTGTGTAGATTGGATTTGCCTGCGTCTAGTAATTCCTGATGTTTTGCCTGTATCAATGTCCTTTTCATGTTTTTTTAAGATTGAGCTAAACTCACAACTTCAAATTGGCTTCTTGAAAAATTTGCCCCGTTTGGAATTTTATGGCCATTCCCTACCCCAGGATATTTTTTGAGGGCATGATTCATTTACAGCCCTGCAGTCCTTGTGAATATTATTGACCATTAGCAGTAGATTTAAAGCTGTCGTTTGAGGAAACGGCCTTAGGGTGGCAGCATTTCTACATTGCCAACTCTGCTTGCTAGGGAAACAGAACCTTGCTGCAAGTTGTGCTTTGAGGTTGCAGATTAGAGTGGAATGTGCCAGGACAAACCCCCATAAGTTTTAGCCTCCTTAATTCTTGTTTGTGTCTTCAAGTTGTAGTTTCTATCAAGCAAATTTGATTGAAAAATGTCTTTTGTTCTAGGTGTACAGAACCTTGTTCATTTACACATATACATACATCTATTGATCTTTGGGTCCTTTTCCATGTCAGTTATTACAGAGTGTTGAGTAGACCACACTTGCTATTCCATAGGTCTTTGGGGATTATATATTTTATATGTAGTAGTATATGTGTGTTAACCCCAGTATCCTAATTTATCCATTCCTCACACCTTCTCTTTGGCTTAACCATAAGTTTGTCTTCTCAATCTGAGATTGTCTTTCTCTATGGAAATATGTTCATTTTTATGAATTTTCAGATAACATAAGTGATATCATAGGACATTTGTCTTTTGCATTCGGACTTACTTCACGTTGTGTGATTATCTCTAGGCTCATCTGTGGTGCTGCATATGCCATTCTTTTATTTTTTTCGTGACTGATATTCCATTCTGTCCATATACCACTTCTTCTTTGTCCATTCATCTGTTTATGGACCTTATTTTTGCTTCCATGTCTTGGCTATTTCAATATTGCTGCAGTGCACATTTGCCTGCCTCTGTCTTTCCGATTCTGGTGGTCTTAGGTTATAGGCCCAAAAGGTGCCCTGCCGCATCATATGGTAGCTCAATTTTTACCTTTTAAAGCAGCTCCATTCAGTTTTCATTAGTGCTGTTACCCATTACATCCCACCAGCAGCTAGAAGGTACAGAGTTCTCTAAAACCACTTCAGCATTTATAGTTTGTAGACTTTTTGCTGATGGTCATTTCACTGGTGTGAGCTGAAATCTTTTTGGAGGTTGGATTTTCATGTGGCTAATAATTCCTTATACTGAGCTTTAGGCATGCCCTTTTTTTTTCTTCTCCTTTTTTTTAAAGATTGAGTACAACTTCCCTCTTCATATTGCCGTCTTCAAAAATTTGTCATGTGTTGAATTTCCTTGCCTATTCCCTACCCCAGGGCATTTTTTGTGGGCAGCTGTCATTTACAGCCCTGCAGTCCTTGTGACTATTAAGCAACCATTAGCACTGGGTTTAAAGCTGCTGTTGTGGGAAACAGCCACAAGGCGGCAGCATTATTACATTCTCACCTCTTGTTACTAGGGTAACAAAATCTTCCTGGAAGTAGTGTTCCGAGGTTGTAAATTAGAGAGGAATGCGCTGGGACAAGCCCCCAGAAGTTTATGTCTCCTTAGTAATGTTTGTTTTTTTAAATTTAATTTATATTTCTTATCAGAGTAATTTTGATTAGAGTGTTGTGATTGTCTGGCTGTACAGAATGTGCTCAATCATTCATATATATGTCTGTTCATCTTCGGATCCTGTTACGATGTATGATATTCAGAATGTTGAGTAGACCTCCCTCGGTATTTGGTAGCTGTTTTCTCATTATATACTTTATATGTATTGGTGATTATATAATTCATAGAGTTTATATATTATATGTTTATATACATTTAACATACCTTAGTATATGTATGTTAGCCCCATAATCCTAATTTATCCATCCTCCCACCTTTCATTTTGGTTAACCATTAGTTTGTTGTATAAGTGTGTGTTGTCTTTTTTTGTGGAAATGTGTTCATTGGTAGCAGTCTTAGGATAACATGTATAAATGATATCATAGGATATTTGTCATTCCCTTTTGACTTACTTAACCTAATATGATCATTTCTAGGCTCATCTGTATTCCTCAAAATGGCATTGTTCATTTTTTTACCGAGGTTACTATTCCATTCTGTCCGTATACCACTTTTCCTTTGTCCATTCATTTGTTTTTGGACCGTTTTTTTGCTTCCATATCTTGGCTATTTCAATATGGCTGCAGTGCCCATTTGCCTGCCTCTGTCTTTCCGATTCTGGTGGTCTTAGGTTATAGGCCCAAAAGGTGCCCTGCCGCATCATATGGTAGCTCAATTTTTACCTTTTAAAGTAGCTCCATTCAGTTTTCGTTAGTGCTGTTACCCATTACATCCCACCAGCAGCTAGATGGTACACAGTTCTCTAAATCCCCTTCAGCATGTGTAGTCTGTAGACTTTCTGCTGATGGTCATTTGACTGGTGTGAGCTGAAACCTTTTTGGAGGTTGGCTTTGCATGTGGCTGATAATTCCTTATACTGAGCTTTAGGCGTGTCCATTTTTTTCTTTTCCTTTTTTTTAAAGAGTGAGTACAACTTCCCTCTTCATATTGACTTCTTGAAAAATTTGTCATGTGTTGAATTTTCTTGCCTATTCCCTCCAGCAGGGCATTTTTTGAGGGCAGGTGTCATTTTCAGCCCTGCAATCCTTGTGACTATTAAGCAACCACTAGCACTGGCTTTAAAGCTGCTGTTGTGGGAAACAGCCACAAGGCGGCAGCATTATTACGTTCTCAACTTTTGGTTTTAGGGCAACAGAGTCTTCCTGGACGTAGTGTTCCGAGGTTGTAAATTAGAGGGGAATGTGCTGGGACAAGCCCCCAAAAGTTTATGTCTCCTTCCTTTTGTTTGTTTTTTAAATTTAATTTCTATTTCTTATTGGAGTAAATTTGATTAGAGTGTTGTGATTGTGTGGCTGTCCAGAATCTGCGCAATAATTCCTACATATGTCTGTTCATCTTTGGATCCTGTTACCATGTATGTTTTACAGAATGTTGAGTAGACCTCCCTTGGTATTTGGTAGGTGTTTTGTCATTATATATTTTATATGTATTGGTGATTCTATAATTCATATAGTTTATATGTTTTATGTTTATATACATTTAACATACATTAGTATATGTATGTTAGCCCCATAGTCCTAATTTATCCATCCTCCCAACTTTCCTTTTGGCTAACCATTCGTTTGTTTTATAAGTCTGTGAGTGTCTTTTTCTGTGGAAATATGTTCATTGGTAGCAATCTTAGGATAACATGTATAAATGATATCATAGGATATTTGTCATTCCCTTTTGACTTACTTAACCTAATATGATTATTTCTAGGCTCATCTGTAGTCCTGAAAACGGCACTGTTCATTTTTTTCCTGAGTCTAGTATTCCATTCGGTACGTATACCACTTCTTCTTTGTCCATTTATCTGTTGATGGACATTTTGTTTGCTTCCATGTTTTGGCTGTTGTAAATACTGCTGCAGTACACGATTCTCCGTCCCGTGTCTTTTTGATTCTGGCTTTTACAGGTGACAGGACCAATAGTGGGCCTTGCGGATCATATGGTGACTCAATTTTTACCTTTAAACGCACTGCCATTCTGTTCCTATTATTGGCTGTTACCAGTTTACATCCCACTTAGACCGAGAGGTTACGCTATTCTCCACAACTTCTTCAACATCTATTGTTTGTTGACTTTTTGCTGATGGTCATTCTGACTGGTGTGAGGTGATACCTTTGTGTAGATTGGATTTGCCTGCGTCTAGTAATTCCTGATGTTTTGCCTTTATCAATGTCCTTTTCATGTTTTTTTAAGATTGAGCTAAACTCACAACTTCAAATTGGCTTCTTGAAAAATTTGCCCCGTTTGGAATTTTATGGCCATTCCCTACCCCAGGATATTTTTTGAGGGCATGATTCATTTACAGCCCTGCAGTCCTTGTGAATATTATTGACCATTAGCAGTAGATTTAAAGCTGTCGTTTGAGGAAACGGCCTTAGGGTGGCAGCATTTCTACATTGCCAACTCTGCTTGCTAGGGAAACAGAACCTTGCTGCAAGTTGTGCTTTGAGGTTGCAGATTAGAGTGGAATGTGCCAGGACAAACCCCCATAAGTTTTAGCCTCCTTAATTCTTGTTTGTGTCTTCAAGTTGTAGTTTCTATCAAGCAAATTTGATTGAAAAATGTCTATTGTTCTAGGTGTACAGAACCTTGTTCATTTACACATATACATACATCTATTGATCTTTGGGTCCTTTTCCATGTCAGTTATTACAGAGTGTTGAGTAGACCACACTTGCTATTCCATAGGTCTTTGGGGATTATATATTTTATATGTAGTAGTATATGTGTGTTAACCCCAGTATCCTAATTTATCCATTCCTCACACCTTTTCTTTGGCTTAACCATAAGTTTGTCTTCTCAATCTGAGATTGTCTTTCTCTATGGAAATATGTTCATTTTTATGAATTTTCAGATAACATAAGTGATATCATAGGACATTTGTCTTTTGCATTCGGACTTACTTCACGTTGTGTGATTATCTCTAGGCTCATCTGTGGTGCTGCATATGCCATTCTTTTATTTTTTTCGTGACTGATATTCCATTCTGTCCATATACCACTTCTTCTTTGTCCATTCATCTGTTTATGGACCTTATTTTTGCTTCCATGTCTTGGCTATTTCAATATTGCTGCAGTGCACATTTGCCTGCCTCTGTCTTTCCGATTCTGGTGGTCTTAGGTTATAGGCCCAAAAGGTGCCCTGCCGCATCATATGGTAGCTCAATTTTTACCTTTTAAAGCAGCTCCATTCAGTTTTCATTAGTGCTGTTACCCATTACATCCCACCAGCAGCTAGAAGGTACAGAGATCTCTAAAACCACTTCAGCATTTATAGTTTGTAGACTTTTTGCTGATGGTCATTTCACTGGTGTGAGCTGAAATCTTTTTGGAGGTTGGATTTGCATGTGGCTAATAATTCCTTATACTGAGCTTTAGGCATGCCCTTTTTTTTCTTCTCCTTTTTTTTAAAGAGTGAGTACAACTTCCCTCTTCATATTGACTTCTTGAAAAATTTGTCATGTGTTGAATTTTCTTGCCTATTCCCTCCAGCAGGGCATTTTTTGAGGGCAGGTGTCATTTTCAGCCCTGCAATCCTTGTGACTATTAAGCAACCACTAGCACTGGCTTTAAAGCTGCTGTTGTGGGAAACAGCCACAAGGCGGCAGCATTATTACGTTCTCAACTTTTGGTTTTAGGGCAACAGAGTCTTCCTGGACGTAGTGTTCCGAGGTTGTAAATTAGAGGGGAATGTGCTGGGACAAGCCCCCAAAAGTTTATGTCTCCTTCCTTTTGTTTGTTTTTTAAATTTAATTTCTATTTCTTATTGGAGTAAATTTGATTAGAGTGTTGTGATTGTGTGGCTGTACAGAATCTGCGCAATAATTCCTACATATGTCTGTTCATCTTTGGATCCTGTTACCATGTATGTTTTACAGAATGTTGAGTAGACCTCCCTTGGTATTTGGTAGGTGTTTTGTCATTATATATTTTATATGTATTGGTGATTCTATAATTCATATAGTTTATATGTTTTATGTTTATATACATTTAACATACATTAGTATATGTATGTTAGCCCCATAGTCCTAATTTATCCATCCTCCCAACTTTCCTTTTGGCTAACCATTCGTTTGTTTTATAAGTCTGTGAGTGTCTTTTTCTGTGGAAATATGTTCATTGGTAGCAATCTTAGGATAACATGTATAAATGATATCATAGGATATTTGTCATTCCCTTTTGACTTACTTAACCTAATATGATTATTTCTAGGCTCATCTGTAGTCCTGAAAACGGCACTGTTCATTTTTTTCCTGAGTCTAGTATTCCATTCGGTACGTATACCACTTCTTCTTTGTCCATTTATCTGTTGATGGACATTTTGTTTGCTTCCACGTTTTGGCTGTTGTAAATACTGCTGCAGTACACGATTCTCCGTCCCGTGTCTTTTTGATTCTGGCTTTTACAGGTGACAGGACCAATAGTGGGCCTTGCGGATCATATGGTGACTCAATTTTTACCTTTAAACGCACTGCCATTCTGTTCCTATTATTGGCTGTTACCAGTTTACATCCCACTTAGACCGAGAGGTTACGCTATTCTCCACAACTTCTTCAACATCTATTGTTTGTTGACTTTTTGCTGATGGTCATTCTGACTGGTGTGAGGTGATACCTTTGTGTAGATTGGATTTGCCTGCGTCTAGTAATTCCTGATGTTTTGCCTTTATCAATGTCCTTTTCATGTTTTTTTAAGATTGAGCTAAACTCACAACTTCAAATTGGCTTCTTGAAAAATTTGCCCCGTTTGGAATTTTATGGCCATTCCCTACCCCAGGATAGTTTTTGAGGGCATGATTCATTTACAGCCCTGCAGTCCTTGTGAATATTATTGACCATTAGCAGTAGATTTAAAGCTGTCGTTTGAGGAAACGGCCTTAGGGTGGCAGCATTTCTACATTGCCAACTCTGCTTGCTAGGGAAACAGAACCTTGCTGCAAGTTGTGCTTTGAGGTTGCAGATTAGAGTGGAATGTGCCAGGACAAACCCCCATAAGTTTTAGCCTCCTTAATTCTTGTTTGTGTCTTCAAGTTGTAGTTTCTATCAAGCAAATTTGATTGAAAAATGTCTTTTGTTCTAGGTGTACAGAACCTTGTTCATTTACACATATACATACATCTATTGATCTTTGGGTCCTTTTCCATGTCAGTTATTACAGAGTGTTGAGTAGACCACACTTGCTATTCCATAGGTCTTTGGGGATTATATATTTTATATGTAGTAGTATATGTGTGTTAACCCCAGTATCCTAATTTATCCATTCCTCACACCTTTTCTTTGGCTTAACCATAAGTTTGTCTTCTCAATCTGAGATTGTCTTTCTCTATGGAAATATGTTCATTTTTATGAATTTTCAGATAACATAAGGGATATCATAGGACATTTGTCTTTTGCATTCGGACTTACTTCACGATGTGTGATTAACTCTAGGCTCATCTGTGGTGCTGCATATGCCATTCTTTTATGTTTTTCGTGACTGATATTCCATTCTGTCCATATACCACTTCTTCTTTGTCCATTCATCTGTTTATGGACCTTATTTTTGCTTCCATGTCTTGGCTATTTCAATATTGCTGCAGTGCACATTTGCCTGCCTCTGTCTTTCCGATTCTGGTGGTCTTAGGTTATAGGCCCAAAAGGTGCCCTGCCGCATCATATGGTAGCTCAATTTTTACCTTTTAAAGCAGCTCCATTCAGTTTTCATTAGTGCTGTTACCCATTACATCCCACCAGCAGCTAGAAGGTACAGAGTTCTCTAAATCCCCTTCAGCATGTATAGTCTGTAGACTTTCTGCTGATGGTCATTTGACTGGTGTGAGCTGAAACCTTTTTGGAGGTTGGGTTTGCATGTGGCTAATAATTCCTTATACTGAGCTTTAGGCGTGTCCATTTTTTTCTTTTCCTTTTTGTTAAAGAGTGAGTACAACTTCCCTCTTCATATTGACTTCTTGAAAAATTTGTCATGTGTTGAATTTTCTTGCCTATTCCCTCCAGCAGGGCATTTTTTGAGGGCAGGTGTCATTTTCAGCCCTGCAATCCTTGTGACTATTAAGCAACCACTAGCACTGGCTTTAAAGCTGCTGTTGTGGGAAACAGCCACAAGGCGGCAGCATTATTACGTTCTCAACTTTTGGTTTTAGGGCAACAGAGTCTTCCTGGACGTAGTGTTCCGAGGTTGTAAATTAGAGGGGAATGTGCTGGGACAAGCCCCCAAAAGTTTATGTCTCCTTCCTTTTGTTTGTTTTTTAAATTTAATTTCTATTTCTTATTGGAGTAAATTTGATTAGAGTGTTGTGATTGTCTGGCTGTACAGAATCTGCGCAATAATTCCTACATATGTCTGTTCATCTTTGGATCCTGTTACCATGTATGTTTTACAGAATGTTGAGTAGACCTCCCTTGGTATTTGGTAGGTGTTTTGTCATTATATATTTTATATGTATTGGTGATTCTATAATTCATATAGTTTATATGTTTTATGTTTATATACATTTAACATACATTAGTATATGTATGTTAGCCCCATAGTCCTAATTTATCCATCCTCCCAACTTTCCTTTTGGCTAACCATTCGTTTGTTTTATAAGTCTGTGAGTGTCTTTTTCTGTGGAAATATGTTCATTGGTAGCAATCTTAGGATAACATGTATAAATGATATCATAGGATATTTGTCATTCCCTTTTGACTTACTTAACCTAATATGATTATTTCTAGGCTCATCTGTAGTCCTGAAAACGGCACTGTTCATTTTTTTCCTGAGTCTAGTATTCCATTCGGTACGTATACCACTTCTTCTTTGTCCATTTATCTGTTGATGGACATTTTGTTTGCTTCCATGTTTTGGCTGTTGTAAATACTGCTGCAGTACACGATTCTCCATCCCGTGTCTTTTTGATTCTGGCTTTTACAGGTGACAGGACCAATAGTGGGCCTTGCGGATCATATGGTGACTCAATTTTTACCTTTAAATGCACTGCCATTCTGTTCCTATTATTGGCTGTTACCAGTTTACATCCCACTTAGACCGAGAGGTTACGCTATTCTCCACAACTTCTTCAACATCTATTGTTTGTTGACTTTTTGCTGATGGTCATTCTGACTGGTGTGAGGTGATACCTTTGTGTAGATTGGATTTGCCTGCGTCTAGTAATTCCTGATGTTTTGCCTTTATCAATGTCCTTTTCATGTTTTTTTAAGATTGAGCTAAACTCACAACTTCAAATTGGCTTCTTGAAAAATTTGCCCCGTTTGGAATTTTATGGCCATTCCCTACCCCAGGATAGTTTTTGAGGGCATGATTCATTTACAGCCCTGCAGTCCTTGTGAATATTATTGACCATTAGCAGTAGATTTAAAGCTGTCGTTTGAGGAAACGGCCTTAGGGTGGCAGCATTTCTACATTGCCAACTCTGCTTGCTAGGGAAACAGAACCTTGCTGCAAGTTGTGCTTTGAGGTTGCAGATTAGAGTGGAATGTGCCAGGACAAACCCCCATAAGTTTTAGCCTCCTTAATTCTTGTTTGTGTCTTCAAGTTGTAGTTTCTATCAAGCAAATTTGATTGAAAAATGTCTTTTGTTCTAGGTGTACAGAACCTTGTTCATTTACACATATACATACATCTATTGATCTTTGGGTCCTTTTCCATGTCAGTTATTACAGAGTGTTGAGTAGACCACACTTGCTATTCCATAGGTCTTTGGGGATTATATATTTTATATGTAGTAGTATATGTGTGTTAACCCCAGTATCCTAATTTATCCATTCCTCACACCTTCTCTTTGGCTTAACCATAAGTTTGTCTTCTCAATCTGAGATTGTCTTTCTCTATGGAAATATGTTCATTTTTATGAATTTTCAGATAACATAAGTGATATCATAGGACATTTGTCTTTTGCATTCGGACTTACTTCACGTTGTGTGATTATCTCTAGGCTCATCTGTGGTGCTGCATATGCCATTCTTTTATTTTTTTCGTGACTGATATTCCATTCTGTCCATATACCACTTCTTCTTTGTCCATTCATCTGTTTATGGACCTTATTTTTGCTTCCATGTCTTGGCTATTTCAATATTGCTGCAGTGCACATTTGCCTGCCTCTGTCTTTCCGATTCTGGTGGTCTTAGGTTATAGGCCCAAAAGGTGCCCTGCCGCATCATATGGTAGCTCAATTTTTACCTTTTAAAGCAGCTCCATTCAGTTTTCATTAGTGCTGTTACCCATTACATCCCACCAGCAGCTAGAAGGTACAGAGTTCTCTAAAACCACTTCAGCATTTATAGTTTGTAGACTTTTTGCTGATGGTCATTTCACTGGTGTGAGCTGAAATCTTTTTGGAGGTTGGATTTGCATGTGGCTAATAATTCCTTATACTGAGCTTTAGGCATGCCCTTTTTTGTTCTTCTCCTTTTTTTTAAAGATTGAGTACAACTTCCCTCTTCATATTGCCGTCTTCAAAAATTTGTCATGTGTTGAATTTCCTTGCCTATTCCCTACCCCAGGGCATTTTTTGTGGGCAGCTGTCATTTACAGCCCTGCAGTCCTTGTGACTATTAAGCAACCATTAGCACTGGGTTTAAAGCTGCTGTTGTGGGAAACAGCCACAAGGCGGCAGCATTATTACATTCTCACCTCTTGTTACTAGGGTAACAAAATCTTCCTGGAAGTAGTGTTCCGAGGTTGTAAATTAGAGGGGAATGTGCTGGGACAAGCCCCCAGAAGTTTATGTCTCCTTAGTAATGTTTGTTTTTTTAAATTTAATTTATATTTCTTATCAGAGTAATTTTGATTAGAGTGTTGTGATTGTCTGGCTGTACAGAATGTGCTCAATCATTCATATATATGTCTGTTCATCTTCGGATCCTGTTACGATGTATGATATTCAGAATGTTGAGTAGACCTCCCTCGGTATTTGGTAGCTGTTTTCTCATTATATACTTTATATGTATTGGTGATTATATAATTCATAGAGTTTATATAATATATGTTTATATACATTTAACATACCTTAGTATATGTATGTTAGCCCCATAATCCTAATTTATCCATCCTCCCACCTTTCATTTTGGTTAACCATTAGTTTGTTGTATAAGTGTGTGTTGTCTTTTTTTGTGGAAATGTGTTCATTGGTAGCAGTCTTAGGATAACATGTATAAATGATATCATAGGATATTTGTCATTCCCTTTTGACTTACTTAACCTAATATGATCATTTCTAGGCTCATCTGTATTCCTCAAAATGGCATTGTTCATTTTTTTACCGAGGTTACTATTCCATTCTGTCCGTATACCACTTTTCCTTTGTCCATTCATTTGTTTTTGGACCGTTTTTTTGCTTCCATATCTTGGCTATTTCAATATTGCTGCAGTGCCCATTTGCCTGCCTCTGTCTTTCCGATTCTGGTGGTCTTAGGTTATAGGCCCAAAAGGTGCCCTGCCGCATCATATGGTAGCTCAATTTTTACCTTTTAAAGTAGCTCCATTCAGTTTTCGTTAGTGCTGTTACCCATTACATCCCACCAGCAGCTAGATGGTACACAGTTCTCTAAATCCCCTTCAGCATGTATAGTCTGTAGACTTTCTGCTGATGGTCATTTGACTGGTGTGAGCTGAAACCTTTTTGGAGGTTGGCTTTGCATGTGGCTAATAATTCCTTATACTGAGCTTTAGGCGTGTCCATTTTTTTCTTTTCCTTTTTTTTAAAGAGTGAGTACAACTTCCCTCTTCATATTGACTTCTTGAAAAATTTGTCATGTGTTGAATTTTCTTGCCTATTCCCTCCAGCAGGGCATTTTTTGAGGGCAGGTGTCATTTTCAACCCTGCAATCCTTGTGACTATTAAGCAACCACTAGCACTGGCTTTAAAGCTGCTGTTGTGGGAAACAGCCACAAGGCGGCAGCATTATTACGTTCTCAACTTTTGGTTTTAGGGCAACAGAGTCTTCCTGGACGTAGTGTTCCGAGGTTGTAAATTAGAGGGGAATGTGCTGGGACAAGCCCCCAAAAGTTTATGTCTCCTTCCTTTTGTTTGTTTTTTAAATTTAATTTCTATTTCTTATTGGAGTAAATTTGATTAGAGTGTTGTGATTGTGTGGCTGTACAGAATCTGCGCAATAATTCCTACATATGTCTGTTCATCTTTGGATCCTGTTACCATGTATGTTTTACAGAATGTTGAGTAGACCTCCCTTGGTATTTGGTAGGTGTTTTGTCATTATATATTTTATATGTATTGGTGATTCTATAATTCATATAGTTTATATGTTTTATGTTTATATACATTTAACATACATTAGTATATGTATGTTAGCCCCATAGTCCTAATTTATCCATCCTCCCAACTTTCCTTTTGGCTAACCATTCGTTTGTTTTATAAGTCTGTGAGTGTCTTTTTCTGTGGAAATATGTTCATTGGTAGCAATCTTAGGATAACATGTATAAATGATATCATAGGATATTTGTCATTCCCTTTTGACTTACTTAACCTAATATGATTATTTCTAGGCTCATCTGTAGTCCTGAAAACGGCACTGTTCATTTTTTTCCTGAGTCTAGTATTCCATTCGGTACGTATACCACTTCTTCTTTGTCCATTTATCTGTTGATGGACATTTTGTTTGCTTCCACGTTTTGGCTGTTGTAAATACTGCTGCAGTACACGATTCTCCGTCCCGTGTCTTTTTGATTCTGGCTTTTACAGGTGACAGGACCAATAGTGGGCCTTGCGGATCATATGGTGACTCAATTTTTACCTTTAAACGCACTGCCATTCTGTTCCTATTATTGGCTGTTACCAGTTTACATCCCACTTAGACCGAGAGGTTACGCTATTCTCCACAACTTCTTCAACATCTATTGTTTGTTGACTTTTTGCTGATGGTCATTCTGACTGGTGTGAGGTGATACCTTTGTGTAGATTGGATTTGCCTGCGTCTAGTAATTCCTGATGTTTTGCCTTTATCAATGTCCTTTTCATGTTTTTTTAAGATTGAGCTAAACTCACAACTTCAAATTGGCTTCTTGAAAAATTTGCCCCGTTTGGAATTTTATGGCCATTCCCTACCCCAGGATAGTTTTTGAGGGCATGATTCATTTACAGCCCTGCAGTCCTTGTGAATATTATTGACCATTAGCAGTAGATTTAAAGCTGTCGTTTGAGGAAACGGCCTTAGGGTGGCAGCATTTCTACATTGCCAACTCTGCTTGCTAGGGAAACAGAACCTTGCTGCAAGTTGTGCTTTGAGGTTGCAGATTAGAGTGGAATGTGCCAGGACAAACCCCCATAAGTTTTAGCCTCCTTAATTCTTGTTTGTGTCTTCAAGTTGTAGTTTCTATCAAGCAAATTTGATTGAAAAATGTCTTTTGTTCTAGGTGTACAGAACCTTGTTCATTTACACATATACATACATCTATTGATCTTTGGGTCCTTTTCCATGTCAGTTATTACAGAGTGTTGAGTAGACCACACTTGCTATTCCATAGGTCTTTGGGGATTATATATTTTATATGTAGTAGTATATGTGTGTTAACCCCAGTATCCTAATTTATCCATTCCTCACACCTTTTCTTTGGCTTAACCATAAGTTTGTCTTCTCAATCTGAGATTGTCTTTCTCTATGGAAATATGTTCATTTTT
This sequence comes from Eubalaena glacialis, assembly GCF_028564815.1. Classification (NCBI taxonomy): domain Eukaryota; kingdom Metazoa; phylum Chordata; class Mammalia; order Artiodactyla; family Balaenidae; genus Eubalaena; species Eubalaena glacialis. Next base: position 15,562 of record NW_026871552.1, on the reverse strand, counting down.
ATGAATTTTCAGATAACATAAGGGATATCATAGGACATTTGTCTTTTGCATTCGGACTTACTTCACGATGTGTGATTAACTCTAGGCTCATCTGTGGTGCTGCATATGCCATTCTTTTATGTTTTTCGTGACTGATATTCCATTCTGTCCATATACCACTTCTTCTTTGTCCATTCATCTGTTTATGGACCTTATTTTTGCTTCCATGTCTTGGCTATTTCAATATTGCTGCAGTGCACATTTGCCTGCCTCTGTCTTTCCGATTCTGGTGGTCTTAGGTTATAGGCCCAAAAGGTGCCCTGCCGCATCATATGGTAGCTCAATTTTTACCTTTTAAAGCAGCTCCATTCAGTTTTCATTAGTGCTGTTACCCATTACATCCCACCAGCAGCTAGAAGGTACAGAGTTCTCTAAATCCCCTTCAGCATGTATAGTCTGTAGACTTTCTGCTGATGGTCATTTGACTGGTGTGAGCTGAAACCTTTTTGGAGGTTGGGTTTGCATGTGGCTAATAATTCCTTATACTGAGCTTTAGGCGTGTCCATTTTTTTCTTTTCCTTTTTGATAAAGAGTGAGTACAACTTCCCTCTTCATATTGACTTCTTGAAAAATTTGTCATGTGTTGAATTTTCTTGCCTATTCCCTCCAGCAGGGCATTTTTTGAGGGCAGGTGTCATTTTCAGCCCTGCAATCCTTGTGACTATTAAGCAACCACTAGCACTGGCTTTAAAGCTGCTGTTGTGGGAAACAGCCACAAGGCGGCAGCATTATTACGTTCTCAACTTTTGGTTTTAGGGCAACAGAGTCTTCCTGGACGTAGTGTTCCGAGGTTGTAAATTAGAGGGGAATGTGCTGGGACAAGCCCCCAAAAGTTTATGTCTCCTTCCTTTTGTTTGTTTTTTAAATTTAATTTCTATTTCTTATTGGAGTAAATTTGATTAGAGTGTTGTGATTGTCTGGCTGTACAGAATCTGCGCAATAATTCCTACATATGTCTGTTCATCTTTGGATCCTGTTACCATGTATGTTTTACAGAATGTTGAGTAGACCTCCCTTGGTATTTGGTAGGTGTTTTGTCATTATATATTTTATATGTATTGGTGATTCTATAATTCATATAGTTTATATGTTTTATGTTTATATACATTTAACATACATTAGTATATGTATGTTAGCCCCATAGTCCTAATTTATCCATCCTCCCAACTTTCCTTTTGGCTAACCATTCGTTTGTTTTATAAGTCTGTGAGTGTCTTTTTCTGTGGAAATATGTTCATTGGTAGCAATCTTAGGATAACATGTATAAATGATATCATAGGATATTTGTCATTCCCTTTTGACTTACTTAACCTAATATGATTATTTCTAGGCTCATCTGTAGTCCTGAAAACGGCACTGTTCATTTTTTTCCTGAGTCTAGTATTCCATTCGGTACGTATACCACTTCTTCTTTGTCCATTTATCTGTTGATGGACATTTTGTTTGCTTCCATGTTTTGGCTGTTGTAAATACTGCTGCAGTACACGATTCTCCATCCCGTGTCTTTTTGATTCTGGCTTTTACAGGTGACAGGACCAATAGTGGGCCTTGCGGATCATATGGTGACTCAATTTTTACCTTTAAACGCACTGCCATTCTGTTCCTATTATTGGCTGTTACCAGTTTACATCCCACTTAGACCGAGAGGTTACGCTATTCTCCACAACTTCTTCAACATCTATTGTTTGTTGACTTTTTGCTGATGGTCATTCTGACTGGTGTGAGGTGATACCTTTGTGTAGATTGGATTTGCCTGCGTCTAGTAATTCCTGATGTTTTGCCTTTATCAATGTCCTTTTCATGTTTTTTTAAGATTGAGCTAAACTCACAACTTCAAATTGGCTTCTTGAAAAATTTGCCCCGTTTGGAATTTTATGGCCATTCCCTACCCCAGGATAGTTTTTGAGGGCATGATTCATTTACAGCCCTGCAGTCCTTGTGAATATTATTGACCATTAGCAGTAGATTTAAAGCTGTCGTTTGAGGAAACGGCCTTAGGGTGGCAGCATTTCTACATTGCCAACTCTGCTTGCTAGGGAAACAGAACCTTGCTGCAAGTTGTGCTTTGAGGTTGCAGATTAGAGTGGAATGTGCCAGGACAAACCCCCATAAGTTTTAGCCTCCTTAATTCTTGTTTGTGTCTTCAAGTTGTAGTTTCTATCAAGCAAATTTGATTGAAAAATGTCTTTTGTTCTAGGTGTACAGAACCTTGTTCATTTACACATATACATACATCTATTGATCTTTGGGTCCTTTTCCATGTCAGTTATTACAGAGTGTTGAGTAGACCACACTTGCTATTCCATAGGTCTTTGGGGATTATATATTTTATATGTAGTAGTATATGTGTGTTAACCCCAGTATCCTAATTTATCCATTCCTCACACCTTCTCTTTGGCTTAACCATAAGTTTGTCTTCTCAATCTGAGATTGTCTTTCTCTATGGAAATATGTTCATTTTTATGAATTTTCAGATAACATAAGTGATATCATAGGACATTTGTCTTTTGCATTCGGACTTACTTCACGTTGTGTGATTATCTCTAGGCTCATCTGTGGTGCTGCATATGCCATTCTTTTATTTTTTTCGTGACTGATATTCCATTCTGTCCATATACCACTTCTTCTTTGTCCATTCATCTGTTTATGGACCTTATTTTTGCTTCCATGTCTTGGCTATTTCAATATTGCTGCAGTGCACATTTGCCTGCCTCTGTCTTTCCGATTCTGGTGGTCTTAGGTTATAGGCCCAAAAGGTGCCCTGCCGCATCATATGGTAGCTCAATTTTTACCTTTTAAAGCAGCTCCATTCAGTTTTCATTAGTGCTGTTACCCATTACATCCCACCAGCAGCTAGAAGGTACAGAGTTCTCTAAAACCACTTCAGCATTTATAGTTTGTAGACTTTTTGCTGATGGTCATTTCACTGGTGTGAGCTGAAATCTTTTTGGAGGTTGGATTTGCATGTGGCTAATAATTCCTTATACTGAGCTTTAGGCATGCCCTTTTTTGTTCTTCTCCTTTTTTTTAAAGATTGAGTACAACTTCCCTCTTCATATTGCCGTCTTCAAAAATTTGTCATGTGTTGAATTTCCTTGCCTATTCCCTACCCCAGGGCATTTTTTGTGGGCAGCTGTCATTTACAGCCCTGCAGTCCTTGTGACTATTAAGCAACCATTAGCACTGGGTTTAAAGCTGCTGTTGTGGGAAACAGCCACAAGGCGGCAGCATTATTACATTCTCACCTCTTGTTACTAGGGTAACAAAATCTTCCTGGAAGTAGTGTTCCGAGGTTGTAAATTAGAGGGGAATGTGCTGGGACAAGCCCCCAGAAGTTGATGTCTCCTTAGTAATGTTTGTTTTTTTAAATTTAATTTATATTTCTTATCAGAGTAATTTTGATTAGAGTGTTGTGATTGTCTGGCTGTACAGAATGTGCTCAATCATTCATATATATGTCTGTTCATCTTCGGATCCTGTTACGATGTATGATATTCAGAATGTTGAGTAGACCTCCCTCGGTATTTGGTAGGTGTTTTCTCATTATGTACTTTATATGTATTGGTGATTATATAATTCATAGAGTTTATATATTATATGTTTATATACATTTAACATACCTTAGTATATGTATGTTAGCCCCATAATCCTAATTTATCCATCCTCCCACCTTTCATTTTGGTTAACCATTAGTTTGTTGTATAAGTGTGTGTTGTCTTTTTTTGTGAAAATGTGTTCATTGGTAGCAGTCTTAGGATAACATGTATAAATGATATCATAAGATATTTGTCATTCTCTTTTGACTTACTTAACCTAATATGATCATTTCTAGGCTCATCTGTATTCCTCAAAATGGCATTGTTCATTTTTTTACCGAGGTTACTATTCCATTCTGTCCATATACCACTTTTCCTTTGTCCATTCATTTGTTTTTGGACCGTTTTTTTGCTTCCATATCTTGGCTATTTCAATATTGCTGCAGTGCCCATTTGCCTGCCTCTGTCTTTCCGATTCTGGTGGCCTTAGGTTATAGGCCCAAAAGGTGCCCTGCCGCATCATATGGTAGCTCAATTTTTACCTTTTAAAGTAGCTCCATTCAGTTTTCGTTAGTGCTGTTACCCATTACATCCCACCAGCAGCTAGATGGTACACAGTTCTCTAAATCCCCTTCAGCATGTATAGTCTGTAGACTTTCTGCTGATGGTCATTTGACTGGTGTGAGCTGAAACCTTTTTGGAGGTTGGCTTTGCATGTGGCTAATAATTCCTTATACTGAGCTTTAGGCGTGTCCATTTTTTTCTTTTCCTTTTTTTTAAAGAGTGAGTACAACTTCCCTCTTCATATTGACTTCTTGAAAAATTTGTCATGTGTTGAATTTTCTTGCCTATTCCCTCCAGCAGGGCATTTTTTGAGGGCAGGTGTCATTTTCAACCCTGCAATCCTTGTGACTATTAAGCAACCACTAGCACTGGCTTTAAAGCTGCTGTTGTGGGAAACAGCCACAAGGCGGCAGCATTATTACGTTCTCAACTTTTGGTTTTAGGGCAACAGAGTCTTCCTGGACGTAGTGTTCCGAGGTTGTAAATTAGAGGGGAATGTGCTGGGACAAGCCCCCAAAAGTTTATGTCTCCTTCCTTTTGTTTGTTTTTTAAATTTAATTTCTATTTCTTATTGGAGTAAATTTGATTAGAGTGTTGTGATTGTGTGGCTGTACAGAATCTGCGCAATAATTCCTACATATGTCTGTTCATCTTTGGATCCTGTTACCATGTATGTTTTACAGAATGTTGAGTAGACCTCCCTTGGTATTTGGTAGGTGTTTTGTCATTATATATTTTATATGTATTGGTGATTCTATAATTCATATAGTTTATATGTTTTATGTTTATATACATTTAACATACATTAGTATATGTATGTTAGCCCCATAGTCCTAATTTATCCATCCTCCCAACTTTCCTTTTGGCTAACCATTCGTTTGTTTTATAAGTCTGTGAGTGTCTTTTTCTGTGGAAATATGTTCATTGGTAGCAATCTTAGGATAACATGTATAAATGATATCATAGGATATTTGTCATTCCCTTTTGACTTACTTAACCTAATATGATTATTTCTAGGCTCATCTGTAGTCCTGAAAACGGCACTGTTCATTTTTTTCCTGAGTCTAGTATTCCATTCGGTACGTATACCACTTCTTCTTTGTCCATTTATCTGTTGATGGACATTTTGTTTGCTTCCATGTTTTGGCTGTTGTAAATACTGCTGCAGTACACGATTCTCCGTCCTGTGTCTTTTTGATTCTGGCTTTTACAGGTGACAGGACCAATAGTGGGCCTTGCGGATCATATGGTGACTCAATTTTTACCTTTAAACGCACTGCCATTCTGTTCCTATTATTGGCTGTTACCAGTTTACATCCCACTTAGACCGAGAGGTTACGCTATTCTCCACAACTTCTTCAACATCTATTGTTTGTTGACTTTTTGCTGATGGTCATTCTGACTGGTGTGAGGTGATACCTTTGTGTAGATTGGATTTGCCTGCGTCTAGTAATTCCTGATGTTTTGCCTTTATCAATGTCCTTTTCATGTTTTTTTAAGATTGAGCTAAACTCACAACTTCAAATTGGCTTCTTGAAAAATTTGCCCCGTTTGGAATTTTATGGCCATTCCCTACCCCAGGATATTTTTTGAGGGCATGATTCATTTACAGCCCTGCAGTCCTTGTGAATATTATTGACCATTAGCAGTAGATTTAAAGCTGTCGTTTGAGGAAACGGCCTTAGGGTGGCAGCATTTCTACATTGCCAACTCTGCTTGCTAGGGAAACAGAACCTTGCTGCAAGTTGTGCTTTGAGGTTGCAGATTAGAGTGGAATGTGCCAGGACAAACCCCCATAAGTTTTAGCCTCCTTAATTCTTGTTTGTGTCTTCAAGTTGTAGTTTCTATCAAGCAAATTTGATTGAAAAATGTCTTTTGTTCTAGGTGTACAGAACCTTGTTCATTTACACATATACATACATCTATTGATCTTTGGGTCCTTTTCCATGTCAGTTATTACAGAGTGTTGAGTAGACCACACTTGCTATTCCATAGGTCTTTGGGGATTATATATTTTATATGTAGTAGTATATGTGTGTTAACCCCAGTATCCTAATTTATCCATTCCTCACACCTTCTCTTTGGCTTAACCATAAGTTTGTCTTCTCAATCTGAGATTGTCTTTCTCTATGGAAATATGTTCATGTTTATGAATTTTCAGATAACATAAGTGATATCATAGGACATTTGTCTTTTGCATTCGGACTTACTTCACGTTGTGTGATTATCTCTAGGCTCATCTGTGGTGCTGCATATGCCATTCTTTTATTTTTTTCGTGACTGATATTCCATTCTGTCCATATACCACTTCTTCTTTGTCCATTCATCTGTTTATGGACCTTATTTTTGCTTCCATGTCTTGGCTATTTCAATATTGCTGCAGTGCACATTTGCCTGCCTCTGTCTTTCCGATTCTGGTGGTCTTAGGTTATAGGCCCAAAAGGTGCCCTGCCGCATCATATGGTAGCTCAATTTTTACCTTTTAAAGCAGCTCCATTCAGTTTTCATTAGTGCTGTTACCCATTACATCCCACCAGCAGCTAGAAGGTACAGAGTTCTCTAAAACCACTTCAGCATTTATAGTTTGTAGACTTTTTGCTGATGGTCATTTCACTGGTGTGAGCTGAAATCTTTTTGGAGGTTGGATTTGCATGTGGCTAATAATTCCTTATACTGAGCTTTAGGCATGCCCTTTTTTTTTCTTCTCCTTTTTTTTAAAGATTGAGTACAACTTCCCTCTTCATATTGCCGTCTTCAAAAATTTGTCATGTGTTGAATTTCCTTGCCTATTCCCTACCCCAGGGCATTTTTTGTGGGCAGCTGTCATTTACAGCCCTGCAGTCCTTGTGACTATTAAGCAACCATTAGCACTGGGTTTAAAGCTGCTGTTGTGGGAAACAGCCACAAGGCGGCAGCATTATTACATTCTCACCTCTTGTTACTAGGGTAACAAAATATTCCTGGAAGTAGTGTTCCGAGGTTGTAAATTAGAGGGGAATATGCTGGGACAAGCCCCCAGAAGTTTATGTCTCCTTAGTAATGTTTGTTTTTTTTAAATTTAATTTATATTTCTTATCAGAGTAATTTTGATTAGAGTGTTGTGATTGTCTGGCTGTACAGAATGTGCTCAATCATTCATATATATGTCTGTTCATCTTCGGATCCTGTTACGATGTATGATATTCAGAATGTTGAGTAGACCTCCCTCGGTATTTGGTAGGTGTTTTCTCATTATATACTTTATATGTATTGGTGATTATATAATTCATAGAGTTTATATATTATATGTTTATATACATTTAACATACCTTAGTATATGTATGTTAGTCCCATAATCCTAATTTATCTATCCTCCCACCTTTCATTTTGGTTAACCATTAGTTTGTTGTATAAGTGTGTGTTGTCTTTTTTTGTGGAAATGTGTTCATTGGTAGCAGTCTTAGGATAACATGTATAAATGATATCATAGGATATTTGTCATTCCCTTTTGACTTACTTAACCTAATATGATCATTTCTAGGCTCATCTGTATTCCTCAAAATGGCATTGTTCATTTTTTTACCGAGGTTACTATTCCATTCTGTCCGTATACCACTTTTCCTTTGTCCATTCATTTGTTTTTGGACCGTTTTTTTGCTTCCATATCTTGGCTATTTCAATATTGCTGCAGTGCCCATTTGCCTGCCTCTGTCTTTCCGATTCTGGTGGTCTTAGGTTATAGGCCCAAAAGGTGCCCTGCCGCATCATATGGTAGCTCAATTTTTACCTTTTAAAGTAGCTCCATTCAGTTTTCGTTAGTGCTGTTACCCATTACAACCCACCAGCAGCTAGATGGTATACAGTTCTCTAAATCCCCTTCAGCATGTATAGTCTGTAGACTTTCTGCTGATGGTCATTTGACTGGTGTGAGCTGAAACCTTTTTGGAGGTTGGGTTTGCATGTGGCTAATAATTCCTTATCCTGAGCTTTAGGCGTGTCCATTTTTTTCTTTTCCTTTTTTTTAAAGAGTGAGTACAACTTCCCTCTTCATATTGACTTCTTGAAAAATTTGTCATGTGTTGAATTTTCTTGCCTATTCCCTCCAGCAGGGCATTTTTTGAGGGCAGGTGTCATTTTCAGCCCTGCAATCCTTGTGACTATTAAGCAACCACTAGCACTGGCTTTAAAGCTGCTGTTGTGGGAAACAGCCACAAGGCGGCAGCATTATTACGTTCTCAACTTTTGGTTTTAGGGCAACAGAGTCTTCCTGGACGTAGTGTTCCGAGGTTGTAAATTAGAGGGGAATGTGCTGGGACAAGTCCCCAAAAGTTTATGTCTCCTTCCTTTTGTTTGTTTTTTAAATTTAATTTCTATTTCTTATTGGAGTAAATTTGATTAGAGTGTTGTGATTGTCTGGCTGTACAGAATCTGCGCAATAATTCCTACATATGTCTGTTCATCTTTGGATCCTGTTACCATGTATGTTTTACAGAATGTTGAGTAGACCTCCCTTGGTATTTGGTAGGTGTTTTGTCATTATATATTTTATATGTATTGGTGATTCTATAATTCATATAGTTTATATGTTTTATGTTTATATACATTTAACATACATTAGTATATGTATGTTAGCCCCATAGTCCTAATTTATCCATCCTCCCAACTTTCCTTTTGGCTAACCATTCGTTTGTTTTATAAGTCTGTGAGTGTCTTTTTCTGTGGAAATATGTTCATTGGTAGCAATCTTAGGATAACATGTATAAATGATATCATAGGATATTTGTCATTCCCTTTTGACTTACTTAACCTAATATGATTATTTCTAGGCTCATCTGTAGTCCTGAAAACGGCACTGTTCATTTTTTTCCTGAGTCTAGTATTCCATTCGGTACGTATACCACTTCTTCTTTGTCCATTTATCTGTTGATGGACATTTTGTTTGCTTCCATGTTTTGACTGTTGTAAATACTGCTGCAGTACACGATTCTCCATCCCGTGTCTTTTTGATTCTGGCTTTTACAGGTGACAGGACCAATAGTGGGCCTTGCGGATCATATGGTGACTCAATTTTTACCTTTAAACGCACTGCCATTCTGTTCCTATTATTGGCTGTTACCAGTTTACATCCCACTTAGACCGAGAGGTTATGCTATTCTCCACAACTTCTTCAACATCTATTGTTTGTTGACTTTTTGCTGATGGTCATTCTGACTGGTGTGAGGTGATACCTTTGTGTAGATTGGATTTGCCTGCGTCTAGTAATTCCTGATGTTTTGCCTTTATCAATGTCCTTTTCATGTTTTTTTAAGATTGAGCTAAACTCACAACTTCAAATTGGCTTCTTGAAAAATTTGCCCCGTTTGGAATTTTATGGCCATTCCCTACCCCAGGATATTTTTTGAGGGCATGATTCATTTACAGCCCTGCAGTCCTTGTGAATATTATTGACCATTAGCAGTAGATTTAAAGCTGTCGTTTGAGGAAACGGCCTTAGGGTGGCAGCATTTCTACATTGCCAACTCTGCTTGCTAGGGAAACAGAACCTTGCTGCAAGTTGTGCTTTGAGGTTGCAGATTAGAGTGGAATGTGCCAGGACAAACCCCCATAAGTTTTAGCCTCCTTAATTCTTGTTTGTGTCTTCAAGTTGTAGTTTCTATCAAGCAAATTTGATTGAAAAATGTCTTTTGTTCTAGGTGTACAGAACCTTGTTCATTTACACATATACATACATCTATTGATCTTTGGGTCCTTTTCCATGTCAGTTATTACAGAGTGTTGAGTAGACCACACTTGCTATTCCATAGGTCTTTGGGGATTATATATTTTATATGTAGTAGTATATGTGTGTTAACCCCAGTATCCTAATTTATCCATTCCTCACACCTTTTCTTTGGCTTAACCATAAGTTTGTCTTCTCAATCTGAGATTGTCTTTCTCTATGGAAATATGTTCATGTTTATGAATTTTCAGATAACATAAGTGATATCATAGGACATTTGTCTTTTGCATTCGGACTTACTTCACGTTGTGTGATTATCTCTAGGCTCATCTGTGGTGCTGCATATGCCATTCTTTTATTTTTTTCGTGACTGATATTCCATTCTGTCCATATACCACTTCTTCTTTGTCCATTCATCTGTTTATGGACCTTATTTTTGCTTCCATGTCTTGGCTATTTCAATATTGCTGCAGTGCACATTTGCCTGCCTCTGTCTTTCCGATTCTGGTGGTCTTAGGTTATAGGCCCAAAAGGTGCCCTGCCGCATCATATGGTAGCTCAATTTTTACCTTTTAAAGCAGCTCCATTCAGTTTTCATTAGTGCTGTTACCCATTACATCCCACCAGCAGCTAGAAGGTACAGAGTTCTCTAAAACCACTTCAGCATTTATAGTTTGTAGACTTTTTGCTGATGGTCATTTCACTGGTGTGAGCTGAAATCTTTTTGGAGGTTGGATTTGCATGTGGCTAATAATTCCTTATACTGAGCTTTAGGCATGCCCTTTTTTTTCTTCTCCTTTTTTTTAAAGATTGAGTACAACTTCCCTCTTCATATTGCCGTCTTCAAAAATTTGTCATGTGTTGAATTTCCTTGCCTATTCCCTACCCCAGGGCATTTTTTGTGGGCAGCTGTCATTTACAGCCCTGCAGTCCTTGTGACTATTAAGCAACCATTAGCACTGGGTTTAAAGCTGCTGTTGTGGGAAACAGCCACAAGGCGGCAGCATTATTACATTCTCACCTCTTGTTACTAGGGTAACAAAATCTTCCTGGAAGTAGTGTTCCGAGGTTGTAAATTAGAGGGGAATGTGCTGGGACAAGCCCCCAGAAGTTGATGTCTCCTTAGTAATGTTTGTTTTTTTAAATTTAATTTATATTTCTTATCAGAGTAATTTTGATTAGAGTGTTGTGATTGTCTGGCTGTACAGAATGTGCTCAATCATTCATATATATGTCTGTTCATCTTCGGATCCTGTTACGATGTATGATATTCAGAATGTTGAGTAGACCTCCCTCGGTATTTGGTAGGTGTTTTCTCATTATGTACTTTATATGTATTGGTGATTATATAATTCATAGAGTTTATATATTATATGTTTATATACATTTAACATACCTTAGTATATGTATGTTAGCCCATAATCCTAATTTATCCATCCTCCCACCTTTCATTTTGGTTAACCATTAGTTTGTTGTATAAGTGTGTGTTGTCTTTTTTTGTGGAAATGTGTTCATTGGTAGCAGTCTTAGGATAACATGTATATATGATATCATAAGATATTTGTCATTCTCTTTTGACTTACTTAACCTAATATGATCATTTCTAGGCTCCTCTGTATTCCTCAAAATGGCATTGTTCATTTTTTTACCGAGGTTACTATTCCATTCTGTCCATATACCACTTTTCCTTTGTCCATTCATTTGTTTTTGGACCGTTTTTTTGCTTCCATATCTTGGCTATTTCAATATTGCTGCAGTGCACATTTGCCTGCCTCTGTCTTTCCGATTCTGGTGGTCTTAGGTTATAGGCCCAAAAGGTGCCCTGCCGCATCATATGGTAGCTCAATTTTTACCTTTTAAAGTAGCTCCATTCAGTTTTCGTTAGTGCTGTTACCCATTACATCCCACCAGCAGCTAGATGGTACACAGTTCTCTAAATCCCCTTCAGCATGTATAGTCTGTAGACTTTCTGCTGATGGTCATTTGACTGGTGTGAGCTGAAACCTTTTTGGAGGTTGGCTTTGCATGTGGCTAATAATTCCTTATACTGAGCTTTAGGCGTGTCCATTTTTTTCTTTTCCTTTTTTTTAAAGAGTGAGTACAACTTCCCTCTTCATATTGACTTCTTGAAAAATTTGTCATGTGTTGAATTTTCTTGCCTATTCCCTCCAGCAGGGCATTTTTTGAGGGCAGGTGTCATTTTCAGCCCTGCAATCCTTGTGACTATTAAGCAACCACTAGCACTGGCTTTAAAGCTGCTGTTGTGGGAAACAGCCACAAGGCGGCAGCATTATTACGTTCTCAACTTTTGGTTTTAGGGCAACAGAGTCTTCCTGGACGTAGTGTTCCGAGGTTGTAAATTAGAGGGGAATGTGCTGGGACAAGTCCCCAAAAGTTTATGTCTCCTTCCTTTTGTTTGTTTTTTAAATTTAATTTCTATTTCTTATTGGAGTAAATTTGATTAGAGTGTTGTGATTGTGTGGCTGTACAGAATCTGCACAATAATTCCTACATATGTCTGTTTATCTTTGGATCCTGTTACCATGTATGTTTTACAGAATGCTGAGTAGACCTCCCTTGGTATTTGGTAGGTGTTTTGTCATTATATATTTTATATGTATTGGTGATTCTATAATTCATATAGTTTATATGTTTTATGTTTATATACATTTAACATACATTAGTATATGTATGTTAGCCCCATAGTCCTAATTTATCCATCCTCCCAACTTTCCTTTTGGCTAACCATTCGTTTGTTTTATAAGTCTGTGAGTGTCTTTTTCTGTGGAAATATGTTCATTGGTAGCAATCTTAGGATAACATGTATAAATGATATCATAGGATATTTGTCATTCCCTTTTGACTTACTTAACCTAATATGATTATTTCTAGGCTCATCTGTAGTCCTGAAAACGGCACTGTTCATTTTTTTCCTGAGTCTAGTATTCCATTCGGTACGTATACCACTTCTTCTTTGTCCATTTATCTGTTGATGGACATTTTGTTTGCTTCCATGTTTTGGCTGTTGTAAATACTGCGGCAGTACACGATTCTCCATCCCGTGTCTTTTTGATTCTGGCTTTTACAGGTGACAGGACCAATAGTGGGCCTTGCGGATCATATGGTGACTCAATTTTTACCTTTAAACGCACTGCCATTCTGTTCCTATTATTGGCTGTTACCAGTTTACATCCCACTTAGACCGAGAGGTTACGCTATTCTCCACAACTTCTTCAACATCTATTGTTTGTTGACTTTTTGCTGATGGTCATTCTGACTGGTGTGAGGTGATACCTTTGTGTAGATTGGATTTGCCTGCGTCTAGTAATTCCTGATGTTTTGCCTTTATCAATGTCCTTTTCATGTTTTTTTAAGATTGAGCTAAACTCACAACTTCAAATTGGCTTCTTGAAAAATTTGCCCCGTTTGGAATTTTATGGCCATTCCCTACCCCAGGATATTTTTTGAGGGCATGATTCATTTACATCCCTGCAGTCCTTGTGAATATTATTGACCATTAGCAGTAGATTTAAAGCTGTCGTTTGAGGAAACGGCCTTAGGGTGGCAGCATTTCTACATTGCCAACTCTGCTTGCTAGGGAAACAGAACCTTGCTGCAAGTTGTGCTTTGAGGTTGCAGATTAGAGTGGAATGTGCCAGGACAAACCCCCATAAGTTTTAGCCTCCTTAATGCTTGTTTGTGTCTTCAAGTTGTAGTTTCTATCAAGCAAATTTGATTGAAAAATGTCTTTTGTTCTAGGTGTACAGAACCTTGTTCATTTACACATATACATACATCTATTGATCTTTGAGTCCTTTTCCATGTCAGTTATTACAGAGTGTTGAGTAGACCACACTTGCTATTCCATAGGTCTTTGGGGATTATATATTTTATATGTAGTAGTATATGTGTGTTAACCCCAGTATCCTAATTTATCCATTCCTCACACCTTCTCTTTGGCCTAACCATAAGTTTGTCTTCTCAATCTGAGATTGTCTTTCTCTATGGAAATATGTTCATTTTTATGAATTTTCAGATAACATAAGTGATATCATAGGACATTTGTCTTTTGCATTCGGACTTACTTCACGTTGTGTGATTATCTCTAGGCTCATCTGTGGTGCTGCATATGCCATTCTTTTATTTTTTTCGTGACTGATATTCCATTCTGTCCATATACCACTTCTTCTTTGTCCATTCATCTGTTTATGGACCTTATTTTTGCTTCCATGTCTTGGCTATTTCAATATTGCTGCAGTGCACATTTGCCTGCCTCTGTCTTTCCGATTCTGGTGGTCTTAGGTTATAGGCCCAAAAGGTGCCCTGCCGCATCATATGGTAGCTCAATTTTTACCTTTTAAAGCAGCTCCATTCAGTTTTCATTAGTGCTGTTACCCATTACATCCCACCAGCAGCTAGAAGGTACAGAGTTCTCTAAAACCACTTCAGCATTTATAGTTTGTAGACTTTTTGCTGATGGTCATTTCACTGGTGTGAGCTGAAATCTTTTTGGAGGTTGGATTTGCATGTGGCTAATAATTCCTTATACTGAGCTTTAGGCATGCCCTTTTTTTTTCTTCTCCTTTTTTTTAAAGATTGAGTACAACTTCCCTCTTCATATTGACTTCTTGAAAAATTTGTCATGTGTTGAATTTTCTTGCCTATTCCCTCCAGCAGGGCATTTTTTGAGGGCAGGTGTCATTTTCAGCCCTGCAATCCTTGTGACTATTAAGCAACCACTAGCACTGGCTTTAAAGCTGCTGTTGTGGGAAACAGCCACAAGGCGGCAGCATTATTACGTTCTCAACTTTTGGTTTTAGGGCAACAGAGTCTTCCTGGACGTAGTGTTCCGAGGTTGTAAATTAGAGGGGAATGTGCTGGGACAAGTCCCCAAAAGTTTATGTCTCCTTCCTTTTGTTTGTTTTTTAAATTTAATTTCTATTTCTTATTGGAGTAAATTTGATTAGAGTGTTGTGATTGTGTGGCTGTACAGAATCTGCACAATAATTCCTACATATGTCTGTTTATCTTTGGATCCTGTTACCATGTATGTTTTACAGAATGCTGAGTAGACCTCCCTTGGTATTTGGTAGGTGTTTTGTCATTATATATTTTATATGTATTGGTGATTCTATAATTCATATAGTTTATATGTTTTATGTTTATATACATTTAACATACATTAGTATATGTATGTTAGCCCCATAGTCCTAATTTATCCATCCTCCCAACTTTCCTTTTGGCTAACCATTCGTTTGTTTTATAAGTCTGTGAGTGTCTTTTTCTGTGGAAATATGTTCATTGGTAGCAATCTTAGGATAACATGTATAAATGATATCATAGGATATTTGTCATTCCCTTTTGACTTACTTAACCTAATATGATTATTTCTAGGCTCATCTGTAGTCCTGAAAACGGCACTGTTCATTTTTTTCCTGAGTCTAGTATTCCATTCGGTACGTATACCACTTCTTCTTTGTCCATTTATCTGTTGATGGACATTTTGTTTGCTTCCATGTTTTGGCTGTTGTAAATACTGCTGCAGTACACGATTCTCCATCCCGTGTCTTTTTGATTCTGGCTTTTACAGGTGACAGGACCAATAGTGGGCCTTGCGGATCATATGGTGACTCAATTTTTACCTTTAAACGCACTGCCATTCTGTTCCTATTATTGGCTGTTACCAGTTTACATCCCACTTAGACCGAGAGGTTACGCTATTCTC